>NC_139019.1:4718222-4994404 GCF_964374135.1 Grampus griseus | reverse complement strand
CTCCGTTGTTGTCTTTGAGCTTCCTTTAGAACTTTTCTTGCAGAAATGTTGGTCTACTCCACGGTTATACTGGAGTCCTGTCGGTGTCGGTGATAAGGTGTACAGGAGGGAGAGCACTCTATAATCTCTGGTTAAGTCTCAGTTACTCAGGGGGCTTGCATCCATGTCCTCTCTGTCTTCCCCTCATTCTATCTTCTTGAAGCCTGGCTCCTGTTGAGTAATTTTTCCCTTAGGTGAAACAGGAAGTCTAGAAGGTGCTGGAGTGAGATGAAAGCCCCTAAGCCACCTGGGATAAGGTCTGGCAGTGTGTTTTCCCTGGAGAGTAGGTGTTTGCTATGGGAGATGATCTGGGTGAATTTCCTCTATTATTCTTCCCTTCTCTCTGCTATAGCCATCAGGGGATTTTTCTCAGATCTTCACCATGAAAACCTGGTGTGGCTCGTGGTAGTAAAGCCAAAGCATGACCCCCTGCCCCCTCAAGACTGGTTTCTAGGGCTTTCTCATTGTCTTGCAGGTTCACATGTAGCCTCCAGGAGCTCAAATTACTGTTCAAGTGTTTCCACCGGTTGGTGGCTTCAGGGGTTTCTGCTCCAGGTAAGCACATCTTGGATGCTGTATCTCTCTGGTTATGCTTGTTTCTCCAGATTTGGGCTCGTGGTTTGCCTTTCAACATCACTTTTCTGATGAAACCAAGAAAAGTCTTTGCTTCTTGGTATGTTGAACTTCTAAGGATGGATGGGATGATGGCTTCCAAGCTCTTTACTTGTCGGATCTGAGGCAAGAAAACTTATAGTTCAGTTTTAAGATTCCCTTTTCATTTTCGTTTTCAGTAATGTGATTATGAAGTACTCAGGCATGCTTCTTCTTTATTTCTATTTGCTCTTCCTTTTCCCCATCCTGCTTGCAATTACCCAAGACATCAAGAATCACAAATTGATTTATTTGTATTTATTCATTTTCCTAAATTTAGAAAATTATCACCCATTATTTCTTCAGCTTTTTTTTCTGTCACATCCCATTTTGTTTTCTTTCAAGGACTTCATTCACCATTAGACCACTTGGTTTATCCTATAAATCTTTCTCTGTTTACTCCAAAGCCTGGATCATCTGAGTGTCTATTCTATTAACTGCTTTTTTTCCTCCTTCATAAGATTACCATTTTTTTCTGCTCCTTTTCATGTCTAGTAATTTTTTACTTTATGCTGATATTTTGGATGGGGCATTGTAGAAACTCTGAAGTTTGATATCTCCCTCTACATGATATAGTATTTGCTCTAGAAGGCAGTTAAATGACTGGATGAGCACCTCAATCCTGTTGAAAGTTGGTTTAAGGCTTTGTTAGGAACAGATGATTTAGATTTTGCTCTTGGTCAGAGAGTGAACCTGTTAGTCCTAAGGTGTGACATTTATTCTGATTGTGTGCCTCTTCAGGGATTTCAGTGGGAAGCTTGAGGCATTCAGCCAGCTTGTCTAACTGGTGGGACTTTAATGCCAATCTCTGTCTCTCCAGCAGCAGGCAGCTTCTGAAATATTTCTGTTGGGCTCTTGGAGTCGTACAAGATTTGACTCAATTTAGTATGAAGGTTTTGGGGCTCCCATCTGTGTCTCCTCCCTTTCCAGGACTTTTTTTCCCCCAATTTCCAATAATTTCAGCCCCATTTTTTCCATACCAGCAAGAATTCCACTTTCTCTTTGAGCTCTGCACTCTCACGTGCTGCCGTGAATCAGAAGTGTCCTCAGAGAAAAGCCTGGTTAAGTGTTCAGTGTTGTGCTCCACACATTTGCTTCCCTTCTTCCAAGGATTGTGTAGCCTCCAATTTCCTTATACCCTAGGCTCACTTCCAGTGCCCTCAGAAGGTTTTTTTTTCCATAGAGTTCATAACTTTTGTCAGCTTGAGGGTTAAATTGAGGATAAGCTTCTCTATCATTTCTGAATCAGAAAATATCTTTCTTAAAATTCATCTTACAGAATTTAGGGATTTGTTTATCTATAGGTGATGTCTTTCACCAGTGTAATAAAGGTCTGAGCCATCTTTTCAAATATGTTTTTTCCATCTTCTTTCTCCTCCTTTTTTGTTGTTCCAAATGCATGTGAACTAGACTGTGGCTTTGCAGCCATTGGAATTATCCCAGAGCACATGGTAATTTACACTATGGGACTTGCCAAGTCAAGTAGAAACTGCACAGGAATGGTCTACACCACATTTCAGTCAAATAACACAATTCATAGTATTAAATTCATAGTATTCAAAGTATATAACTAATAAAGCTAAGAATTTCAAATTATTTTAGCTTGTCTAAAAGTTACAAGCATAAAAAGTTCATATTTAGTTTTATTAATATGTTTGTACATGTTGAAGTATCACTAGGCTAAAATTTATATTGACACTAGGAGTCCATGAAAAAATTGTAATTTACAGTGGCCCATATGTTAACAAGCTTAGGTACACTGCTTTATGCCATTAGAGCCTTAGGAATGTGCAGTAGAGAATATTTTCTGCTACATGATATAAAAGGGGGGCTGTATTTTTATACCTCTGGGCCCACCTGAGTTAAATAACACTTTATTTGTTAAAACCCAGCTAACTATCAAATGAAACAAAGGTGCTAAAAGAAGTGGTTGAATTTGTCATAATCCTAATCAAAATCCATTGACAATTTAATGGGAAAACTAAGTATTTGGAGACTCCAGGCAGTTCTGTCTTACTCAAGGCTGCTAGAACATGAACTTGGCTATGTCTTTGACCTGGCTGGGCAGGGCTTGGGAGTGGCAGGAAAGAGGTGTTAATGTCAAATGCTTCTTAGTGGTTCCTTGGAGTAGATCTGTCTCCTGTTGGGTTCCCTGGCAGCCAACGTGAGAAGGGGAAGCAGCAGAGCCTGCTGCTGGGGATGCGGAGGGTATGACACAGTGACAGTATGTGGCAGGTCTGTAGGCTGAGCCCAGAGTCTGCAAGATGGAGTAAAGAATGGCTCCTTCATTCTCTTCCTCTTCCTTTTCCCTTCTTCTGAGGCCACCTCCCATTTTTAAAATTTCTACTCCCCAGTCCAGTATGGAAAAAGATATGATAACAAAGTTTCCTTCCTAACACCTCCTGCCCCTTTGTCCCCTTCACTCCATTCCCTGGCTCCCTCCATCGTGGTTACAGCAGCACAAAACCTTCTGAGAAGTTCTAAGGTCCAACAACTTTTCGTACAAAGAAGCAGAAAGCATAACTCAGTAGCCAACTATGGAGAAAGGTGCATATTTCCTGAATATTAAACTGAACTTGGGTTACAGTTTACTCTGGGTCTTGGGTGTGATGCTCTGAGACCAGCCTGCATCTTTCCTGCTCCCATGTACCCTGCGTATTAATCCTCCACTAGCTCACTTTTGCTTCGGGGTCCAGGACCCACCTGTTTCCTCTTCCTACTCCCTTCTCCCTGTAGCCTCTGGAAAGGGATGTAAAAAACATTCTTCATTGTAGTTCCACGGTAGAAATATCAAAGCTGATCCTTCACCAGTGCCTTGAAGATAGAAAAAGGGGATACATCACAGAGATGCTTCTTAAGGGCAATCTCAGGACTTGGTGACCAGCGGGATGGGAGGTGAGAGGGTATAAGTAGAGGTAGGAGAAATAATTTCACAATTTTAATCTAGTTGAATGGGTGGATGAAGCATTGGTTAAATATGCCCTGAACCTATCTGGAAAATTGATAGATATTTCCACAGTGACGGGAAAATCAAGAGGGCTGCTGTAGCTGAAACAGAAGCACTGCTGTGATCACACTGTTTTTCTACAGTGGGGAGCTCAGGAGGGTAGAAGAAGGACCATAATGGCCGGTCACCGGGAGATAATTTGCGGGCATGGAGATGCCAGGATTCTTTTGTCCCACTTCTTGACCGAGAAACAGACAGGATGGGCCAGGTGTTGCTGACCTCCCGGGCTGTTCTTGAGGCTGAGAAGGAGATGGAAAGAAATAGCAGGAGCTGCTCATAGCTCACTTTTTAGTGCCCTGTTGTGAAAGGAACTCAATAAAAGCATCATTTTCAGAAAACAGTAGGCTTCTCTTCTGAGAAATAAATGCTATTTCCTTTCTCTTCTTTTCTTGTTCTCCTCCTGCATTAACAGGAAAAAGAATTACTTTTGAGTCTAGCTCCAAAAGCTACAGTTATATATTTGGCTGTTCTCATCCCTGTGATCAAATATTGAAGGTGAAGGTGGAAAATCAATGCCAAGTGGAGGCGCAGAGTTATGTAAGGGCTACAGGAATGAAACATTAAGTGCCACAAATCAAGAGCGGGGTTGGAAATCCAAGAGTTATTATGGCACTACTATTTGAACTCTATTTTGGAATTGTGAGAAATCAATAGGAAAAAGCAGATAGCAGGAGAAACTTTTAAAAAAGTCTTCACTGACCTAAAAAAGCAAGACTCAAAGTGCTTTCACATCAGTAAGCTTGAGGTCTGAGAGAACTGCCGATATCAAATTAGAGTGAGGATGAACTCTGAATCACAAGGTAGATGTCTTCCTTTCAGAGTCTCCAAGCACGGTGTAGTGGGTGAGCAGTGCCAGTCCAGAATCCGCAGTCACTTGGGTTCATGCAGGCACAAAGGAGCAGGTCTTGTAAAATGTTGAAAAATGTGAGGTTTAGTCTTTTATAAAACAATGCAGGTTTATTACTTTTAAATACAAGGGCTGGACTTCCCTGGTGGCACAGTGGTTAAGAATCCGCCTGCCAATGCAGGGGACATGGGTTTGAGCCCTGGTCCGGGAAGATCCCACATGCCGCAAAGCAACTAAGCCCGTGTGCCACAACTACTGACCCTGTGCTCTAGAGCCTGGGAGCCACAACTCCTGGGAGCCTAGAGCCCATGCTCTGCAACAAGAGAAGCCACCGCCATGAGAAGCCCACACACCGCAACAAAGAGTAGCCCCCGCTGGCCACAACTAGAGAAAGCCTGTGTGCAGTGACGAAGACCCAACGCAGCCAAAAATAAATAAATTAGTAAATAATAAATAAAATAATAATATATAAATACAAGGACTAACTCAAGCTGGCCACTGAAAGTGCTACCTATGAAGGGGCTTGATTTAAGGAGGAGTAAGTCTTGTTCATATTTCAGTAACTCTGTTTACATTACTGGTTAGTTCAGCTATATTTAAAAGCGGCTCATTTTCTTGAGTAGTAAACTTTTCTTCATAATTGTTACGCATTTTAGCTTAGACACTGGTTTTTCACGGAACCCATGGAAGCGACCTTTCCTGCGGGTGCTTGGCAGATGGCTGCTAGCAGGTCTGGCTGGCGAGGGCAGTGACGGATGAGCACCACCTCCCAGGATGCACGCTGACACCCCACTCCACCCCCAGGCTCTGTCTGCAGATGCCGATTAAACAGACAGGGTTATCCAGCTCCAGGAAGACCCTCCTTCCCAATTAATCTCACACACTGTAAGTATTGATCGAGGACAATAAAGATAAAGGCACCTGTCCTGTCCCTGGGCACCAAGAGTCTAGTTGTTGTGCGGACTATGTAGTGAGGGCCATGGCAGAAGTAATCGCAGGGTGTATAGGGCTGGGAGGAGGCATGAGGAGGGATGGGTTAATCTGCCTATGGTGGAAGTAGGGGCTCAGGAAAGTTATGCAAAAATGACTTTTGGTTTGACTTTTGAAAAAAGAATTGGTTGAGAAACAGAATCCAAGATGAAGGAGTGATGAAGGCTCGGGGTCATGACTATGAAGCATGTGTTGCCTTGGGGGCCTGTGAGTAGCTTAGTGTGGTTGGATTGTGATGTTGTTTGAGTGTATGTGTGGAGGGGGACCTTTCATCAAGGATCATCCCAGACGGTACCAGACAGAGCAACAGGGGCTGAGATCATGGGTTGTTCGGATGCCACAGCAAAGAAGTTAGAGTCTAGCGACTGTGTCAAGCTAGCCAACGGCTTTTATTTTTATTTATTTATTTATTATTATTATTACTTTTTGCGGTACGCAGGCCTCTCACTGCCGCAGCCTCCCCCGTTGCGGAGCACAGGCTCCAGACGCGCAGGCCCAGCGGCCATGGCTCACGGGCCCAGCCGCTCCGCGGCACGTGGGATCCTCCCGGACCGGGGCACGAACCCGTGTCCCCTGCATTGGCAGGCGGACTCTCAACCACTGCGCCACCAGGGAAGCCCTAGCTAAGGGCTTTTAAATTGTGCTTTTTACCTTTTGCTTGAATAATTTTAGATTTACAGAAGAGTTGCAAAGATAGCACAGAGAGTTCCTGCATACCCAATCCCTCTAATGTTAACATCGAGTACCATGGTGCATTTGTCAAAATTAGAAATTAACATTGGTATAATATCATTAACCAAACCACAGACTGTTAAGATTTCATGTTTTCCCACTAATGTCCTTATCTGTTCCAAGATCCAGTCGAGGTTCCATGATGCATTTGATTCTCAAGTCTTTAGTCTCTGACAATCTGTTTCTGAGTATTCCCTAAATCCTTCATTGCCCTGACATGTTGAAGACTATTGGTGAGGTGTGGTGTTTTGTAAAATATCTCTCTATTTGGGTTTTTGTCATGTTTTCTCAAGATCGTATTGAGGTTATGGATTTATAGGAAGAGGTGATGGACTGCTTTCAGTGCATGGAAGCTGGGGTGCTCAGTGCTGGTGATGTTAACCTCGATCAGTTGGTGAAGGTGCTGCTGGCAGGGTTTCTATATTATAAAGTCACCACATTTCTCTATTTAATTTTGGGGAAGATACTTTGAGGTTAAATAAGTATGATCTTTCTCCTTAAGTTTTTGCCTATTAATGTAAGCATTCACTGGTGAATCTTGCCTGCAACAATTTTTACTATGGTGTTCTAATGTTGATTTTCTACTTCCCTCATCCCTTCTATATTTATTTATTGGAATTATTCTGTAAGGAATACTTGTGACATATTTATTTATTCAATCATTTATCACTATGCACTTGTGAATATTTATTTGATTCTTTGTGTTATAATCCAATACTAACATTATTATGTGTTTTGTTGCTGAAACTGTTTCAGCTTTGGTCATAGAGAGCTTTTTCAGGTCAGTTCCTGTATTCTTTTGATATTTCCATCCATCCTTTCCTTCTTTCCTTCCTTCCCACATCCATCCCTCCCTCCCTCCTTTCCTTCCTTTCTTTCTCTCTCTCTCCCCTTCCTTCCTTCCTTCCTTCCTCCCTCCCTCCCTCCCTCCCTCTCTCTCCCTTTCTCACTCTCTCTCTTTCTTTCTTCATCCTTCCTTCCTTCCTTCTTTCCTTCCTTCCTTCCTTCCTTCCTTCCTTCCTTCCTTCCTTCCTTCCTTCCTTCCTTTCTTCCTTCCTTCCTTCCTTCCTTCCTTCCTTTCTTTCTTTCTTTCTTTCTTTCTTTCTTTCTTTCTTTCTTTCTTTCTTTCTTTCTTTCTTTCTTTCTTTTTTTTTTACTTTTGAACATTTTCTTACTTTAGGGTACCACAAAATGCTCCAGACTCCTCTTGTACTGCATTTTTTCCTGCCCCTAACTAACTTTGGTTTTTAAACAGGGAGTGGCATAATAAGAGACCAGTTTGGAAAGATCCACTTTGTGGAGGATAATGGGTGTGTAGAGGGTGTGATTGCTGCAATGATCAAGGGGGGATGGTGAGGTTGGAATCAAGCCTGTGGCAACAGGAATGGAAAAAGGAGACCACCGACAGGTGGTAAAAGAAGTAGGCTCAATAAGTTTCCCTGCTGTTCAGAATAAAAGAAGGGTTGGATGTTATGTGCAGGTTTCTGTGATGATGGGTGCATATGTAACTCATGGGGCTGGAAACACGGGAAGGCTTTGCTTTACTTTTCTGTTTCCAGCTATAATGTTATTGATCAAGTTTTCCACTCTCTTCCTCTGGGCTCTTTTGGGGAGGGAAATGGTGTTTTTCTCTGTGTTGTCAACTCTGTCCTCTGGCTCCTCTCTTTTCTTATCAGGATTTGACTGAATCACCTTGCTTCTTGCAAGTTGGGCACTGTTCAGGCAGCCCATTTGGTTTGAGATGTGCAACGATGGCATTCCTTCTTGCTCCAACAGGCTCTATGATAGGAATCGGGAGGAACGTATCACAGTTAAGGTAACTCCTCTCATGAAGCTGACAATTCTAAGATACATAAGAAACAAGAGAATAGATAAGCAATCCAGATTATTCCAGATAGTGGGGTAAGGGTAATGCAGGACATGCAATGGGGTAATCTGGTGAAAAGGGGCTGAGAATAGGGAAGGGGGTAATTCTGACTAAGCAGTCATTGAAAGTCCCATTGAATAGGGACATTGAGCCAAGATCTGCATGGAAGAGTCAGCCACGGGAAGATCCAAGGAAAGAACATCCCAGGCAAAGAACTGGCTAGTGCATGATCACCAAGAAGGGGGGTGAGCTTGGGTGCACATTTAGGAGCAGAGAGGTAATTCATGTGGCTGAAAAATGGTGGACCGGGAGGGAGAGGGCAGGTGGGGTTAAAGGGGAGACTATGTGTGAACTGTTTGGCTATAGGAAGAAGATGAATTATACTTTAAGAGGAATGGGAAGACTTTTACCTAGAGGAGTAACATGCTCTCACTCACTCCAGCTTTTGTCGTCTTAGTATTGCAGGAAGGCAGGAGCAGATGCAAAAAGACAAGTCAAGTGAGAGATGACAGAGGGTTGGAACAGGGTGGTAGAGATGAACATGAAGAGAAGTGGCCATATTTGGGAAATATTTTGGAGACAGAACAGTAAGATTTGCTGAAGAAGCGGGGATCAAGAAAATCAAGGTAGAAATCAAGGACGAAGTCTAAGTGTTTATCTTGCACAACCGGGAACCGCAGAAAGCTTACTGAGGAGGGAGCGGTGAGGGAGGAGCAGGTTTCCAGTGGGGGAGTGAAGAATTTGGTCTTGGATATATTAACTTGCGATGCTGATTAGAAATCCTCATGGACATGGTGAGGAGCAGACCTAGTTTGGTGCTCAGGTGAAATATTAATTTGCAAGTTGTCAATCCGAGGGTGGAGCTGAAAGCCTCGGGGCTGGAAGGGATCACCGGAGGAAAGAGTGCAGATGGAGATGGACCCCCGGTGCCTTGTGTCTCCTGCAAGCACCAAACGCAGCTTAAGGTTTCAGAGTCTCAAACCCCGAATGATGGCTCTACCCACACAGATGGTCAATTTTATTAACATACAAATAAAACAATAGGGACCTGATTATAAAGAGAATATGCCATCTACTGGATTAAGGTGGAGAAAAAATGGAACACAGTTATTGTGACACTGAAGGCTAAGGAGCTGCCCACATGAGCATATTCAGTTGTCTCTGGGAACCAAGGAGGGACTGCAATGGTATTGAGCCTGTTCTTCAGATGTAGAATCAGAACAGGGGTAGAAGCAAAGTGATGAGGCTGGAGAAATGCCAAGGTCTTCAAATATGAAAGGGAAAAGGAGATGTATTCCAACTAACTTCTCTTAAGGAAAATATTTAAAATGAGAAGATTTCTTGTTTTTTTGTTAGATCAGTAAGGGTAACAAGGAACCAGAAAACTCTAACAGAGGAGAGGGCAGGTCTCAGTAAACAGCCTGGGACAACTCCCAGGAGGGCATGGAGGTCTGGGCGATCATCTCAGAGCCACTGGGGACAGGCTGTTCCCTGAGGAATGGGTCAGTCTGGCAGGCCAGAAACTGGAGATTTAAGAGGGCAGGACTGGGAAAGTCAGCATAAAGTGTGCAAAGAATGTCTAAGCAAGTGTCGTGGAATTATTTTGATGTCTTTACCCCACAATTGCATACTCAAGGCAGTTGTGGAATTAGGACCTCAGGAGAAGGCATGTTAATGAACAGCTATTCAAGGTGAGCCAGGATGTGACACAGAAGATTAGGAGGGCATTTGATTGGCTGATGGGGACCGTGCCCAGGTACGATTATCTAACTCAGGGGCACGTACATATATAATTCTGCTTTGAGTGGTGGATGCCTTCAGCAGACTTAGAACTTCCAGATTGCATCTCTCTCTCACTATGGGATACTTTCAAGATAAAATCTAGTGTGATATGCTAGGAAAAAAAATGTCAGAGGCTGGAAAGCTAAAAGAAGATAAAAGGGAGGAAGGTACTGAATCCCAGCAAATTGTACTAACATTCCACTTCATGGGGAAAGCACAATAGAGCTTAAGAAGCACATCAAACTGTTAGAAACTCGGCTAAATTTAGGGGGAAATAAGACACTAGAGGCATTGGAGGAAGAGCACTGATGTCTTAGAAGACATGCTAAGCAAAGCCTGGGTCATAGGAGAGAGGACAAAAGCGTCTTGAGAGCACATGGCAGGTCCTCCTGAGGTCCAGAGGGGGTGGACTTCAGAAGCACCAACATGTTTGTTCATGAGTCTGCTGAGGTTGGTTCTTCAGGTGGAATACAGGTGCGAATGAGGGGAAAGTATCCGACAGGGCAACTTTCATAGCCATATACAGTTCCCTAGCAGGAAAGGGTGGCAGCCAACACTTTGACCAAGATGAACTCATAAGAGAAAGTAGAGGTGATGCCATTAGACAGAACCCATCACCCATGAAGGCCTTGGACCTGCAGGAAAGAGGGAAGCTGAGGGAAGATGGAGAATGAGAGTGTTTGCAATATTCAGGAAGAAAAGGAGAGACCTCTTAAATGAGCCCTGGAGACTGACACGTCACTATTGCAAATTTCTAATTTTTGCAGAAGGGACAGATATCTGAAATATGACTCTGAGATGAAGAGATTGTGCACTTTTTTTTTTTTTCTTTCTGAGATATGGTAAATGCATAGTGTCAAGACCAGGCACAATGGGGGATCGTATTTGCCTGGGCTCAGATCACAAGTTGTAGAGTCTACATTCAGGGCTGACTTCATGGGCCCTGCACTCAGAGGACCCTGTACATGCTTTAATGGAGCATGCACGTGGACAGAGAAAAGAGAGACCTCTTAAGTGAGATATGGAGACTGGCAAATATGTGCAAAATGCACAGCTGCTGTCCCCTGCCGTCCTGTTCACACACAGTGTTCCTGACACCCACGAGCATAGAAGTCCCATGGACTCACGATACGTAGGATCTCAATTCTCTACACTTTGTGCTGTACCACCAGTGTCGAGATTACTTACAGTTTTGATGAACACTTTGGATTCTTTAAAGACTGAGGTTCCCGGGGGCCTTGGTGTTGAAGGAACTCAACCTCTACGGTCTTGAAGGTTCCACACCAAAGTCAGGGAAGACAACAAAGGAGCAGCTGTGGAAGGGATGCCGGTGGAGCCCGGGCACCTGAGACAGGGCCCAGGTTGAGATGGAGCAAACTAGAGTACTTTCTCCATCATTTAAATTTCCTTAAACTTAAAACATTTTTTAAAAAATATTTTTAAGCTTTAAAAGATATTCTTTAGCCTTTAGGTTTTGGACTTGAATTCCTTTGGCTTAGAAATTTATCATTTTCATTTCTTTGGATTTTAACTTATGAGTAAAAGGGAATGGAATCTTTGGACTTTAATCCTGAGAAATTGTTGAGTGAGAGGATTTATATTCAAATGAGGTATCTTCATACTGCAGGCATCTTATTATGAGATTGCTTTTGTTGTTATTTAAGGTCTTCACAGCACCTGGTCTGGTCCTCTTCTAATACTTTAGTGTCCTTTCTCACAAGGTGCACACACAATCACACACATGCTCTGCAGTCCAGTCACGCTGGACCACTTCGCTTTGCCTAAAAGACCCACTTCGTGCCTGTACACACACCATCCCCTCTCTCTGGACTATCTTTCCCTCCTCCTTGCCTGCAAACTCAAGGCCCATCTCACATGTTGCTTCTTCCCTGGGACTCACTCATGAGAGTTGCTTCTTCTCTCCTCCCAGCCATCTGTGCACGGCTCCTCCACAGGTGGAAGAGAGGAGTTTTCTCTGCTGCGTGTCTACAGCTCTGCATTCCCTTGGCATTGGCATTGCAGGGGCCTGGCCTTCTTCTCTGCCCTGGTCCAAGGTTGTAAAAGCTCGAAAGAATTACATATGTCATGGGCACTGCCACTTTCTCAATTTACAATGGGTCACCTTTCTTTTCAGAGACCAGAAGTTGTGCAAGCCTTGACTGCCCCAATCCATGGCCCCTTTGCGTATCAACATCTCTGCTGGGCTGACGGTGTTTATTTGCCTTTCCATCTCCTCTCTCCACCCTGCCCTGCCTGCTGTGCACATGGGCCAGCTTTCCTCCGTCTTACTGGGTTTAGCCAGTTGCACTGGCAGATGTTCCCACTTAAGGGGTCTCAGTGTCTTGGTTACTTTTTGCACTGAAGCCATGGTTCCTTTCAATATAGCTGCTCTCTGGAATCTGAAAGTACCCCTCTTCTGAGCCTTTGGGTCTCCCTGGAACTCTCAGCCCAGTGGTGCAGCATCTTCCCTTGTTGATTTCTTTTACATCTGCCCACATCTCTGTAAACATCCCCTGTATTAAGTTTCCTCAGTTGATTTATGGACATGATGGTTCTTGTTGGGACCCAGGCTGAGATACTTAAGAAGTCTAATAATAATAATAATAATAATAATGATAAATTATAGCAAAAGAAGGTGAATTGCCTTGAGGAAAATTTCATCGAGACCTTTATTTTCTTTTCCTACTGCTGCATGAGGAAGCACCACAAGCTTAGCAGTTTAGAACAAAACCCATTTATTATGTCTATATAAAGGTTAGAAGCCCATACTCAGCACCAGACTGAAATCAAGGTGTTGGCTTGGCTGCCTTTGATCCGGAGGCTATGGGCAAGGATCTGCTTCTAAACTCACTCAGATCAATGGCAGAATTCAATCTTTGCGGTTGTAAGACTGAGGTCTCCACTCTTTTGCAGGTTGTCAACAGGGGCTGCTCTTGGCTCCTAGAAGCAGTGCACACTCCTTGCCACTTGATGCTCTCCATCTTCACAGCCAACATGGAGAATTTCCCTTGCATCAAATCCCTCTCAACTTTGAATGTCCTTCTCCAGGAAAAAGCACACTTGTCTTAACGGCTCACCTGATTGGGTCACCTGTGCCTTACAACAAAACCTCATCATTTGTGTGATGTTCCCGTACATTCACAGATCCCTCCCAACTCTAGAGGAGGAGATTCTCCCGGGGTGTGTGGGGCACCAGTAGATCACTTTAGGATTCTGTCCACCGCAGCCTTGATGAGCCCTGGTGGTTCATCCATTGCTCACTTTTCCGGTGACAATAACATGTGTCCCTTGGATTCAGACTCTTTTCCTTGGAAAGCTATGGGCAAACCCAGCTACCTTCTGGATCTTTGTCCTAGCTTTTGTGTGCTCCAGATGTCTATCTAGAGACCTACTGCTTTCATAGGAGGTATTTGGAAAGGAGTGGGGGGATTTTTATTTTCATCATTGCTGAGGGAGGTCCTGGCATCTGGTTGGCTTCGGTCAGAAGTACTGGATACTCTTTTTTTGATGCAAGGGAGAGTCCTGCACAATGATTTCCCTGTCCACATGGTTTCTCAGGAGAGAACACTCTACCATAGATTAGGTTTCTGCTTAATGAATTGTAATTACATTCCAGCTGTTCCCAGGTCATATTTTGGGCAAAAATCTTTGCCTGTCTTTGTATGAGGTGGTTATTTTTAGATAGCATTTTAGATAGATGTGAGCCCCGAGGGGAAAAAAAACAGCCCCTAAATGACACCAGTAGTAGTGGGCTGGGACTTCGGCTGTGAAAGAGAAAATGATTCTAGAAGCGTTTTTCCATGGTTGACTGAGGAAAATAAGACCCATCATGTCACTGTCAGTGCTGAGTCCTTCGAGATGGATGTGGTACCTGAATAGGCTGGCCCTGCCCCCAGTCAGAATAGCTCTGACTGCATTATGTTTGCAGGGGATGCAAATCCAACACATTGATGAGTCCTATAGATTTTCCTTTCTCAGTCTCTCTTGAATCTGTCTCCCTTTTCTAGGGTCACTTCACAGCCCAGGAGACCAACAGCTATTTCTTGATCTCACACTGTGGGCCAGGCACCATCCTGATTACTTCTTGCTTAAGACTTGCCTTTATGGCTAAAGCCATTCCAATTAATTCTTCACTCTGACAACCTCAAGTAATCACGTCAGATTATTGATCAAAACCCTTCAGTACTTCTCCTGGGCCTGCTTTGGTTCCAATCCTAGCAGGCAGGATCCAACCGTCTCCATCCTGCTTCCAAACCACCCTTCACGTCCCATCCCCGATGCTCAGACCACTGCCATTCCAGAAAGAGCAGCTTCCCTGGGTTTGCTTTCGTTTTTACTCTGTTCAATTCACATCTTCTCCCTAAAATTCTTCCCCCATCTCTGCCCATTGAAGCGGAACTCATCTTAGAAACACCTTGGTAGAAAGAGAAAAACACATATATATGGAATCGGAAAAAAAAAAAAAAAAAGATTCTGAAGAACCTAGGGGCAGGACAGGAATAAAGACGCAGACATAGAGAACATACTTGAGGACACGGGGAGGGGGCAGGGTAAGCTGGGACGAAGTGAGAGTAGCACTGACATATACACACTACTAAATGTAAAATAGATAGCTGGTGGGAAGCAGCCGCATAGCACAGGGAGGTCAGTTCGGTGCTTTGTGACCACCTAGAGGGGTGGGATAGGGAGCATGGGAGGGAGACACAAGAGGGAGGGGATATGGGGATATATGTATACTATAGCTGATTCACTTTGCTATACAGTAGAAACTAGCACAACATTGTAAAGCAATTATACTCCAATAAAGATGTTAAAAAAAAAACCCTTGGTAAATAATTTGTTGTTTACTAAATTTATGTTAATTTTTCCTAGAAAGATATAATTTGTTCCCTACTGAGATGGGGAGGGCCCTACTTCCCCTGCTTTGTTTTCACGTGGGCTGATTTCCATCGGATGTTCATATCACATGTATCATGTGAATCAGTCATATTCAAAGAGACTAAGATAAAATCAGAAAGTCTTTTCATATTCCAAATAAAACAGTAAGATTCCAAGAGAGGTCAAAATGATTCCCTAATTGTTTAAACACAGAACTGACACGATACATAAACACAGTTTGAGACAATCATCATCTCTGCCAGCTCTCAGGAAACTTCTGCTGTCAACTTTCTGTTACCTCTATCTGAATGAGTGACATTTACAACCTTTAAACACAGGAATGAAAGAGGAACTGTGCCTGCCTCCCAGGGTGATGTGAAGCTCCGTGGAAATGCCAATCAGAAGGATTATTCTGTCCTCTGAATTTTTTTATTCTAGTTTAATCTTCTACTTCCAGTAAACATATTCTCTGAAATGAACTTCGGATTGATAACTGTTTCATGTAGCTTCCATGCAGAGGTACATTTTTAAACTACTTGTTAGAATTCATCCATGCACTGCAGTGAAATTGGATTAAACCTTGTTCATATCAGATTTTTTTCAAATTAAAAAAACAAAATAAAACATATGTGCCCATGGTTGTTTACATATAACCCTAGAATTAATTGTAAGTAGAGTTACAGACACCTTTGAGATCATTCTAGTGGAGGTTATTTGGACAAATGGAGGAAATGAGGACTCGAGAGGTTCAACAATCACCTACAACCTCACGATGATATTGTTATCAATTTCCTAAAGCATTTCACATGCAAGAGATTCGTTTCTGGTGTTGAAGAGGGCGTTTTGTGCTGTGCATGAAGGAGAACATGGGGAAAAGGCAGGAAGTCAACCAGTGGAGGGTCTTGGATTTCCCTGGCATCAGCTAGTGGGGCCCAAGGTCAGACTCTTCTGCCTCACTCCACCCAGAGTTTTGTTTTCTTACCCTGTGGACTGTTTCAATTCTAGATTCCTCTAATTAGAATGTTGAAAACTATGCTGATCCTCCAACCTGTTGCAGAAATACTCTTGTGGTCCATAGTCCCCTCCCCTGTGTTTGTGGAAGGCTGCAGTGGTTGCTTGGGTGGTGGGCATCCATGTACCTGAAATAGCTTTAGGCTGTAGAGGCTCTGGGGGACAGAGGGTTTCATTTATTAATTAGAGATAAAATTTGGATTCTAGCCTTTTGGATGAAAACTGGCTATTGTCTTTTGTATGTGCTATTAAATGATGGCTTTAGGTAAGATAATGACTCAAAATTACTACACATCAAAGATTTTATTTAACACGTTTATTAGTAAGGTCATCATTATGATGTTACAGCTGGTTCAAAGGAAAATGAAAACACACACACATGCACACATGTATAGACCATCAAGAATAAAGAAATATAGAAATACATTTAAAAATAGATACAAAATTAATCCATATCCACAGAGCAAAAATCAAGTGCGTTTCCACCAGATACAATGTGCTCTATGTGGACAAGAACAATTTTCTTTACTGTTGGTCATCTACACTTACACATCTGCCACTAAAACCTCAAAGACAAAGAAAGGTGCCCTAAACAGTAATTAAAATTGTTTATTTCAATGTCTTTTATATATTTTTTTTCTGACACTATATTTTGAATGCTGCCTTTGAACTCAACTTTAACGTCTCATATAAATTTTGCCAATAGAGTTAAAATGCATACATTTTTCTGTATCTAATTCATACGTAGTTAAGTGAACTTACAACAGAATAATTCTATTTTACACAAATATCTTTGTTGGCTAACATCATGACTTTTACTTATTTCAATTGGATGTACTTAAAATTAGTACAAAATACCTCTCAGGATAACACAGCAGTTTTGGATTTCCTGCTCCAACCTGCACAGGACATCCTAATAAAGCCACTAGTGGGATCTAGTAGGAAAACCCTGGATGGAGGTCATGAGATTTGTATTTTCCTTTCTGAATGGCGGTATGACCTTGAACAATTTTTGGGGGTTTCTCTGGATTTTGGCCTCTTCATTGGTGAAAGAAGAGTGTTTTCAAACTCATGTTCTTCAGCACCAGATTCAGTGATTCTGTACTGTCTCCACAGTGAGTCCTGAACACCGAGCATGGTCCTCAAGAAATGTGGGCACCGCCCCATCTAGGATCATTGAAAATACCCCCAGGGCTGGTGTAGGGACCATACCCATCACTAGCGTGGTTGAGTCCTTGTTTCTCCCATCAAATTCTCACCTTTGTTTATAGATATAATTTTGAGAAAGACATAAATTTACTTACCAAGATACTCTTCTTCAAAAGCATTGAGAGCAAAATAATTACCAGTGGACACTTTTTCTCCCATTTAAGTCAAAAATATGTAGTGCCAACTAACTCAGAAATAGGAAACAAAAATAGCCCATCACCAACGCGCAATTCACACCTTCCAAATCACCGTTTCCATCAGGTCTTTAACTGGCGGAACCAAGGTCTTCCGAGCATGAACTCTTTCCCACACTTTCTGTTAGGCACTTCACACCTGTTGTCTATTTTAAAACCCCAGGATTCAGTTGTTCCATTTAATAGAATGGGGAACTGACTTAGAGTTGAAGAGACTTACCAGGATTCTACTCACAGGGTCCAGACAGATCACTGGACCAAGAATGCAGGGTTGCCACAAGGAGATTCAAACATTTCCTTATCAATGCAAATGCTGATGTTGTACATGCATCAGCCGTACCCGCTGTAGGAGCTGTGCATGCTTGTGGTGCATCATTCTCAAAAGCCTGATGACTTAAATTAAAAAAAAAAAATTAAAATCCAAGGCTAACTGAAGCCAGAGCCTTCTGAGAGATGCATTCCTCTCCCTCCCACTGTCTTGTCTATGAACTGCTCTCCAGCCGGGGCAAGTGAGAGCGAGTAGAAGAAAGGGCTCAAGAGCCCTCGGCATCGTGAACAAATAGGCCATGACTGATAGTTGTATGGCCAAATAATTTTTTAAAATACCTTAAATGTTTAAAAAAATGACCACCTCCCCTAATTAAAATTTGTGTTATAGAGAGTTGATCGATGGCCGTATATATTATATGTTACACGTCTTATATCACATTTTACAGATTATTAGCTTTTCTACCCTTTCTGAACATCACTTATTGTTTTTCAAGAAAGTAAACCTTGACCACCCCAGCTTGGTCATTGATCTGGCCATCATTCAGAACAATAAAAATATTTTCACATTCGGAGCTGGAAAAAGGATTTGAGCAGAATACTAAACATGTTTTTAATAAATTTTGAGCAGCAGGCTGTCTGCTTAGAGAAAAAAATCTCTTTGTCAAAGGAAGAGAACATTACTGTGAAGGCATCGACTTGCTTAAAAGGGCGTGTGTTGTGTTGACAGCTTTTTTTCTCCATGGTGACATTATCTTATTTGGAATTATACCAGAAGTCATTTTTTTTCCTTCTTGAAATTACGAAGCTAAATTAAAAAATCATCTTAGGTTATTGGCCTTTTAAAAATGAAGTTGAAATTCAGAAGGGTTGTTAAGGGACTCTGTAGTTTGTTCAGTTTCACACCTTGTCTTGGGTCTTTTTGCTGTGTGACCTTGGGCAAATTACTTAACATCTCTGAGTCTCTAGTTTCTCATCTGAAAATGGCAATAATAATAATTCCTGTCTCATTGGGTTGCTGTGAGAATTCAAAAAGTTAACATCAGCACATAACAAGTGCTTAGTAAATATTTTTGGTGGTAAACATTATTTCTTACATATGGTGGATAAAGAGAACAATCTTAGATTCAAAAAAGACTTCTGGACACTGGCATTGAAGTTTATAGAGCAACATACGTAGTATGGTTGTTTCTTAGCATCGTGTGTAGCTGGGAAGCCACGTTAACACAAAATCCAGATCACACCAATAGGTGTGCTTCTCCCATCACACCTGTTGCCACTGGTTCTTCACTGCCTATTTCCTGGAGAGCAGGGTGGTATTCCTGTCCTCAGGCAACACTGGGGCATTATCAACTCTGGATGGATCTACTATGCTTATTTTCTCCAATTGTTTGGAGGTTAGAACATTCACACATAAGACTATCAGGGTGAAAACTAGGAACCCATAGATGCTGATAATTGCAAACATGAAAAACTGTAGGTCCCAAATAATGCCACGATGAGCACAGGCTGACAAAGGTTTGGCCCATCTCTTTCTCAGAGTAGTCTTCAGCTACTGCTAAGAGAGGACTCCAGTGCCTCCAGAATGGCTAAATGAATGAAGCGGAAATCAGGGTATACGTTTCTTTGGTAATTTCATCAAACGTGATTTCTTATTGATTGCTAATCATTCATGAATTTTAAAATGTTGACAAAAATTAATTTACAAACACTGCACTGATCGTAAAACTTATTTTAGATTAAAGTGGTTGTTCAATTATAGATAGCAGTGAATAGTTTGCATTTTCCTTGTAGAGAACTTCTCAATTTTCATCAACATTATTTTTTCTCAATATATTATTTACATTCATTGAAAAATAACTATTTAGCTCTTTTAATATTTTTGTCTTTTGCTAGTGTTGGAAATAAGACTGTGTCACTTTGGGTCCTCTGAGAAGCAGACATCAGGGTAGGATTAGACCTGTGAGAGGTTATCAGGGAAATTCCTGTGAAGGAGAAAAGAAGGGGACATGAGGAGACTGGGAGAGCTTTCAGACTGCAAGGCAGGTCTGACACTTGTGAGCAAAAAGGGGGAGGGAAGGGCTGAGTGGAAAAGCTTCATTCTATAGTGCAATACGAGAAGGGTTCAGCTGGGGGATGAGGTGTGTTCTAGCCAAAGCTGCTCGTTGGAGGAGTTTCCAGCTCAGCAGGAACGGGCAGGCACCAACGCCCACCGTGCCCAGGTAGTGGCTGGGAGCATCTGGGAAGTGTGGCCTTGGTGTGAACACAGCAGGGGACCCAGAGGCCAGCAGCTGGACCTGGCAGTCCAAATTGCTCCCTGCAGCAGGACAGTAGAGCGCTGTGTTTCCATGGTGACCGCATCCACCTCCACCAAGACCCGGTCTTTGATTTCAAGAAATTTCCAGCATGCTTGGGACGCAGAGTGGGATAATTCTTCTTGGGGGTATGTCCAGGGTTCCTGTGTAGGCAGGTGGGAAATACACAGGGGTTTTGGAACTAATATTTGGCCGATAAAGAGATGGATTTGGTACAGTGACACATGATGATTATTATCAGCAGAATTAAGCGTTTCAGTTCAGTTCAGCAAATGCCTGTTGATGGCATAAGGTGTTCCAGCTCTAAGGGACACAGTGGGGAAATGAGTGACCAAGGCAGACGTAAGGCCATCATCACTACCCTCCCATGCACAAATGCAAGTGCCTTTGAATCTGTCCACCTACAGCTCCTCTGATAGACTGTAAGCCCTTAGAAGACAAAGATGATAATTTAGTTTCTCTGTATTCCACATGCACAGCACCTTGTGGTTGAATAAAGTGTTGAGAAATTATAATACATCATTATCATTATCACAGTTCCAGTTTTCCCATCATTATCATTATCACAATTCCAGTTTTCCCAAACCCAATTTCCATCCTGTATCATTTCTCCTTGGGCATCCTTTCAAGGGAAAAGAGAATTACTCTTTCATATGTGAGGGCCACTCACACCCCAGTGCAATTTTTTACGTGACGGGTGGCTATAATGGACAATCTTCCCTTCCCCTGGATCTCCTTGCCTTGCCTCCAACCTTCTTTAGGTATGAAAGGTGCTTCTCCCCCCATAAAATCCTCACTTAGGAAAGAACTGGACATCAGGTTTATGCGGATACTTCCTGGAATTCCAATCTCTGGGCTTCCCCCCCTGGGCTGTTTGCCATGCTGTAGGAAAGCTCTGTAATAAAAAACAGAAAGGTAAGCTACAGTTGAATCTAAATTTCTTCAGGGGTACCTCCCTTATACTTTTATTTCATTCCTTTTCAATGTTTTTCATTACAAAAATATTTGAAGCAGTTTGAAAAATATAGAGAACAATATGACACCACCATAAACTATGATGCAACTATGTCAAATCTTAACACTTCATATTTGCTTCTTTCCTTTAAAGGTATAAAATATTACAGTTGAGTCATATGAACTTTCCTACCTCATCCACTCGCTTATCACTACTGGGCATGTTTTTATATTTTGATGTCATACGTGTCTCCATCAGCAGTAAATAATCTTGTTTTGCATGTTATTAAATGCTTTCATTTTGTTTGTATCTACTTTGGGGGTCGCCAAGACCACTCCTAGCTCGGTGATTCCCCAGGAGGAATCATAGGATTCAGCATGGTACCTGGAACAAGCCACCACGGTGCGGCTGAGGAAGGGCTGTGATGCAGTGACAGGCGAATGATTTGGTGAGGCCATTCTAGAGGCTGGAGAATGTCCCACAAGTAAGGGACGCAGTGAGCAGATTGCAACACAGTTTCCCAGGAGGGTGGAGGCAGCTTCGAGAGAGAGAGGGTTTGGGCAGTGAGCTGAAGGGCCAGGAGATGAGAGGGCCCCTGTGAGGGGAACCTGAGACACACCTGGGCCAGGGCCAGAGCCCCTTCTTGAGAGATGATGGAAGGGCTCTGGGGAGGAGAATGACAGGTTCAGTGTCACAGCCCAGTTTGCTCCTTGGACAAACAGGTTCTGAATCAAGCAAGTTGCTGGTGAAAATCAGATTTACAGCCATGCTCAAGACCTGCTAAATCAAGACCTCCTGGGGTGGGAGCCAGGAATCTAAATTTTTAACAAGCTCTCCAAGCAATTCAGAGACACCCTGGAGATTAAGAATCCTTGATCGTGAGTCTGTGGGGGAGTAACTTGGAATCTGCTGACAAAGACGTTCCCTGCCCAGACTCCCCTTCACTCTTTGCTGCTTTTGACCTTTCTCTAAGTAGAGCAATGTCTTGAGTATTTTACAAGGCAGGGTTAGATTTGTATTATATTCCATAACTATAGAGTGTGTGTCTGATGTGTGTGTGTGCATATGTAAGACTATTTCCTACGGAAACCTTGAGCATCTGCTACATGAAACCAACACTGCTTCACTGGGGATCAAAAAAGAGACAAAATAAAACAGCTCAAATAAAATGATGAGACAAGCAGATGCAATTTGGATTTCAGCAAGGCTAACTTGTAGCCCTCTAAGTCTAAAATCAGACACGCAGGATGCATTTCAGAGCTCTTTCCTCTTTTCTATGAGAGAGTAAGACAGACAGCTCTCTTGTGAGGAGGGGAGCTTTCAGGTGGGATGTGGACCATGCCCAGCCTTGCTGGGGGTGCTCACTGTCAGGCCTCCTGTTTATGTCTCAGTGTGTGTGTGAGGGCTGTTCAGGATACAGAGTCATTTCCCACACACATCACGTTACGTGTTGCTTGGAGGTGGATTATCCCTAGGGGTGTTGCCCCCTCACAGACATGAAGCACATGCATCTGTAATGTATGTTCTACCCAGGGGCTGTTTATAAGGGGCCGTGATCAGGATTCACACAAGGATGTAAGGAGGGTCCTGAAAGTGACATCTGGGATAATACAGAACACAAGGGCTTGAAAAGGCAGGTGAGAATGTGTCAAGGAGAAGTTTTGTCGTTCTCTGGACCTGTTCTAATCCATCTTTGGAGGGTAGCTCTTTCAGTTCACTCTCTGCTTGTCTGAGGGGGTGTGATGAGTACGTGTCAACTCGGTGCATTCCTTGGGCTATTCCCACTACTTGTCCAACCAAGACTGAAAATAGGTTAGGGAATAGAGCTGTATCGACTCTGCTTGCTGTCTGAGATTTCCCTCAGATGTCTTTGCAGTATTTGGGAATGTGTGTAAAATGCCCTGGACACTCTGAAGTTCCGAAATAATATTAGTAATAATTTTCATACTATTATTTTAATTGATTCTGGCCATCTACATAAGTGTAGCAGGGGATTTTGTCAGATGCTATTGATGTCAGAACCCAAAGCTCCTGCTCATAAAGAGAAGGTTTACTTGCAGCTGAACATCTACCCTACCACACTACCACACTACCCTACCACACTACCCTACCACACTACCACACTACCCTACCACACTGCCCTACCACACTACCCTATCACACTACCCTACCACACTACCACACTACCCTACCACACTGCCCTATCACACTGCCCTACCACACTACCCTACCACACTGCCCTATCACACTACCCTACCACACTACCCTACCACACTGCCCTATCACACTACCCTACCACACTACCCTACCACACTACCCTACCACACTGCCCTACCACACTACCCTACCACACTACCCTACCACACTGCCCTATCACACTGCCCTACCACACTACCCTACCACACTACCCTATCACACTGCCCTACCACACTGCCCTATCACACTACCCTACCACACTACCACACTACCACACTACCCTACCACACTACACTACCACACTACCCTACCACACTACCCTATCACACTACCACACTACACTACCACACTACCCTACCACACTACCCTACCACACTACCACACTACCTTACCATACTACCACACTCCCCCAGAGTCTGCAGGAGTGCTTGGATTCAGACTTTGGTTCTCCATGAAAATATGTTGCCATCAAGTTTAAATTCACTCAAAAATAGGTCAATGCGAGAGACACTGCTCTGGGCTCTTGGATACAATGACCGGCAAATACGGATTTGTCCCTGCCATCTTGGAGCTCATGCTTTGTTGAGTCGTCAGTCATTAATCAAATCATCACATTGAAGAATGTATTAGAGACATTCTTTGAAGAGACAGAAGGCACTGAGTTGAGGATGTGCAGCACAGAACTGGGATTCCCAAGGGAAGAGGGGAAGGGCCACTTGTCTGGAAATAGATCAGCCTGGGAGGCCACAGTGGACTCAGGAAGACCAATTAGGTGACAGGTAAGGCTCTCACTGACCACTGGGGGTGGGTGGCAATAGCGAGAAGTGGGCTGATTTAAGAGATACTTAGGAGGTGAGACAGGCAGGAGTTGTTGCCTAGTCGACACTCGAGGAGGAGAGGCAGATGCTAGGGATCACACTGAGGCTGTGACGTGTGCAGCTGGTGCCATTCATTGAGGAGCAGACCATTTGGGACCAGGTTTGTGATGGGAAGTGTGTGGGCGGAGATGATGAATTCAGTGTCTGGTGTGTTGAGCTGGAGATCGTGCTCAAACAGCTGATGAAGATAATAAGCAAGCCCTCCGATATGAGGGTCTGGAGCTCTGTGGGGAGGTCTGTACCTGGAAGGTACAGTTGGGGGTCTTTGGGGGATACCACTGGCAAGCATACAGAGTCTGAATCACACTACTGTCACCATATTAATTTTTTAGTTACCAGCTCCATCAGACCCAGAACTTCTGTGAATGGGGGGTCTGAGGAGGAAATTGACATGATCTAATTTGTGTTTCTTAAAGATTACTCTGACTGCTATGAGGTGAGCCGGTTGGAGGGATGCCAGGAGAAGCAGAGAGACTGGATAGGATGCTATTTTGATAATCCAAGTGAGAGTTGTTGTGGGTTGGGACTCCTGGCAAGGGTAGTGACTGTGAGAAGAGGACAGCTTTGGGTTATGTTCTGCAGGTGGAGTCAATAGCATTTGCTGAAGTGTTGGATGTGGGATGTGTGAGAAAAAGATAGAAGTCAGGAATGATTCTTAGATATTTTGTCTGAGCAACTAGGACTATGATGCTCCAATGCACAAAGGTAGGGGAGGCTGGAGGGGCAGCAGGTTTGGGGAGGGGTGCATCATGTTTGACATGGAGTCTGCTGCTGAAGATGAAGGATTGAGATTTCAGGCAGCTGAGGACACAGAGGGACAACCGAAGGAAGAAGAAGGTGCCAAAACTTGGGATCATAGTTTCTGGAGTCACCTTTATCTGCTCTGAGGTGTTGCCTTCGACTTGGGCAGAACTGGAGTGCAGGAGGCAGACCCTCCAGGGCCTGAGGAGACTGCAGCTGCGCGTCTCTGGGCTGGCTGGTCTCTGATCGCCTCTGGGTGAAGCCCACTACCTCTGTCTCTGGGTCTGCCGTGTGGCTGTCCAGCAGCCCAAGGCCACTGAGGGGGGGAGGTTTCGTCACTAGCCCTGCTCTTGGCCTGGGTGTCCAAGGCCTTGGGCAGCTTCTGGGCTGAGGGTTGTTATATACAAATTCAGATTAGATCCAGTATTTCTGCCAGTTTCCAGTCTTGACCTAAACCCTATTTCCATGTCACTATTTCTTACCATTTTGAGGAGAATGAATTCAGGCATTTCACATTTTCCCCGCCCCATCCTCCTTCTGTAGAACCATCTACCTCTTTTCTTTGGCTACAAATTCACCTATAGAATCTTGGGAATAAGGTATTTACATCACCATGAGGCTGGGTGACATTCATCAAATTAAATCCGGCTTGATTTTCTGCCGTACATTTTGGAGACTGTTCCTGTGGTCTTGTCTCTTATCAGTTTAAGACAAATGATGCTATCTTTAATTTGCACATTCCCTACTTCAACATTACTTCACTGATTGAATACCCCACGACCTAATACTCATCCTGAGAAGATTCTCCCTCAAGATTATTAACACAATGTTATCAAAAGTCACTTTAGAAATCAAATTTATTTCTATTGCTATAAACCTTCATTTTGATCCTCACAAGAGATTCCTGGAAGTCCTTTATGGTCCCTTTCAAATTCAGTTTGATAAGATTTGACATCTTTTTCAAAGGGGTTCAGAATCACAGGGCCAAAACTTTGTTGGATATTGTTGGCATTAAAATACCTGTGTGCCTCAACAGAATTACTTCTTATATTATGTTCATTTACTTTCTGGATTAATTTTACAGGAGAAGAAACTGACTGCTGATTTCTTCTGGGAAACACATAAGGAATTCAGATTATAATATGTTCTTTCATTCCTCCAAGAAAAAACTTTACAAAGTCTCAGCTTCTGAATGTACATAACCCTGATCTCGGAATTCATTTGTAGAGTAGTCTAAATTCAGTCCATTAGACCAAATCCTAAAGTGCCTGTGTCTGCAAAACTCTCACTGGAGTTTAAATTAATTGATAAACAGTTGCACCTTAATGCCTCAGATTATTTCAGAAGGTGCATGGTTTGGCTATAATTTCTAAGGCAGTTAGTGATGAATGAGCCTTTTTAACAAAGAGGTTTACATCAAGCATGAAACCCTTGCCTATTTATCTCTTAGTTATGAGTAAAAATAGATACTAATAAAACCACCAGACAGATAGATGACCCAAACCTTGTTGCAGCTAAAGAAATGACAATTTAGCTGCAGAGAGCAATTAAACTGGTCACTGGGAGGCCCAATTCTCTCACAGAGAGCCCTGAAATTCAGGGAAGCTATAATCCTGCTCAGTTGGGAGCATCCCCTGTGACTGTCTCTTGGGAGATCCTGCCCAGCTATTTTGGGGAGGGTCTTTCCTCTAAAGGGGCTAATTCTGTCAAACTTTAACCATTACATGGTATGTGCCTATGCTCTCGGTTTTGACATGGACGAATTCCCTACACTGTTTTCTCATCAAATGTAGTATGGGGTTTCCCATTCACTGAATAATAATAGTAATAATAATAATAATAAATCTCAACAAGGGGGCTTCCCTGGTGGCACAGTGGTTAAGAATCCGCCTGCCAATGCAGGGGACATGGGTTCGAACCCCGGTCCTGGAAGATCCCACATGCCGTGGAGCCACTAAGCCCATGTGCCATAACTACTGAGCCTGCGCTCTAGAGCCTGCAGTCCACAACTACTGAAGCCCACGTGCCTAGAGCCCATGCTCCACAACAAGAGAAGCTACCACCATGAGAAGCCCGTGCACCACAACAAAGAGTAGCCCCCACTCGCTGTAACTAGAGAAAGCCCGCACACAGCAACAAAGACTCAACACAGCCAAAAATAAATAAATAAAATAAATAAATTTATTAAAAAAAAAATCTCAACAAGGAGCTCTCGTGGCTCCATCTCCTTCCCCCACCCATGCAGGCAGGTGTGGCCATGTGACTCAGCCCGTGCTGATGGGAAGTGGGTGATGCCTCACCTCCAGGTCATGTCCTGAGCTCTGAAGCCCCAACATTATGTGTCCCAGACTCTCTCCTGCCCCTTCCCACTGAGTGGGATGCAGGTGGTGGAGCAACAAGACAGAAAGAACCAGGGTTCCTGCATGAGCTCATGGAGCAGAGGGGTTCTACCTGCCCAGGACTGAACACCACCTGACAGGTTGATGAGAAACTTCTTTTTAAAGGTACTGCATTTTCTGGATGGATCTAGAGATGATCATAGTAAGTGAAGTAAAGCAGACAGAGAAAGACAAACACCATATGATATCGCTTATATGTGGAACCTAAAAAGTGATATGAAAGAACTTATTTACAAAACAGAAACAGACTCATAGACTTAAAAAACAAATTTATGGTTACCAAAAGGGAAAGGGGGGTATGGAGGGATAAATTAGGAGGTTGGGACTGACATATACACACTGCTATATATAAAACAGATAATCAACAAGGTCCTACTGTATAGCACAGGGAACTCTACTCAATACTCTGTAATAACCTGTATGGGAAAATAATTTGAAAAAGAATAGATATACATATATGTATAACTAAATCACTTTTCTGTACACCTGAAACTAGCACAACATTGTAAATCAACTCTACTCCAATAAAAATAAAAATTAGAAAAAAAAAAGAAAAAAAATAAAGGTCCTGCATTTTTGGTTTTCTTGGATTAGAGCTTACTTACATGTACTCTAATGAACGTGCTGTATTAGTTCCTAATGCTTCCACTGCAAAGTACCACAAACTGGGTGGCTTCAACAACGGAAACGTATCATCTCATAGCTCTGGAGGCTAGAAGTTTAAAATCAAGGTGCCAGCGTGACATGACCTTTTGAAACCTGTTGGGGAATCTTGCTCGCCTGCTCTCAGCTTCTGGTGGTTTGCTGACAATCTTTGGCCTTCCTTGGCTTGTAGGTGCATCCCTTCACTCCTCTATCTTCACGTGGTGCTCTCCCTGTGTCTTCACATCCCCTCCCCTCTATATGTGTCTGCCCCTGTGTCCATATTTCCTCTTTTTAATAGGACACCTGTCATATTGGTTTGAGGCCCACCCTAACGACTTCATCTTAACTTGACTACTCCATAAAGACCCTATTTCCAAATAAGGTCACATTCTGAGTTACTGGGGGTTGAGTCGCCAATGTATCTTATTGGGAGACACAACTCAACCCATGACACATACTGATGTTTACCGAGGGCTTACTATACTCCAGGCATCTTTCTAAACATTTACAAAGATTCCATTATTTAATTATCACAGTAACTTTGGGAAGGAAGTACTGTTGTTGCCCCTTCATAGTCTGATGAAAAAGGGGAGCAGACACATGAGGCAACTCACTCCAGGTCACATGGAGACCAGGGGTGAGCCGGGTTGGACACACAAGTCTGAATCCAGAACCAACTTACAGTCTTTTCTGTCTGTCAGAAAGGAACCTTGGCCATTTGGAAGAAGAGGAGGAAGTGGATGAGGCCATCTTTGGGGATCTCAAGCTCCACAAAATACTTCCTGGATGACTTGAGATGTTGGGACTACTTTGCCCAGTGTCTGAAGGGAGGTTATAAGACTAGGATGCTAACAGAGGTGGGTAGGTCAGGAGTTCATGGCTTCAGTCTTTCAGGGACCCCATCATGTTTCAGTGAAGGTTTTGATCTTCAGAGTCTGACTGTGGGATTTTTCTTTCTAGGTTTTGGGCTCTTGTGTAAAATTCTGGCCCGTCCTTGTGGCTTCCTTGGTTTCTCTGGGAATTTCACTCTCTGTTCCTACTTAGCATCCACTGATCTCTAAAGGGTCAGAGTAGGAACCCAGTCTCTTCTGTGTTTGTAGTGAAGCTATTTATCTGGAAATGACTGCCCTTATGCGACACAGTGTGAGGTATGGCTGCAGAGGTCTGTGGGAGCTGGATAAGGGAGATCTGAAGTGTCAATGAGCAGCTATGGGTTGTTTTGGGGCAAGATCCTGACTCCATATTCTTGAAGCTATTTGGTATCTTAGAGATGCTCAGAGTCAGCTTGTCCCAAGAACCCACTGAAGGAGCACCTGCTAATCAAGGTCCAAGGAGAGAGCTTGTTCCAGCCTTGATTAGACTGATGGTAGTCTACCATATTTCCAGACCCTGAAAGCAAGGCTTAAATTGCCCACGGTCCCCACATACCACCTTCAGCTCATAAGCTTTTTAAACCAATTTTAATTACAAATAACATCAGATCTAAATCAGGATCTGAGGAAAGCAGCCTGCTTTTAATCAATCACTCTGGTTTGATGTTTTATGCACCTATTGGCAAAAAATAGATCCCAATCAT
This sequence comes from Grampus griseus, assembly GCF_964374135.1. Lineage (NCBI taxonomy): Eukaryota > Metazoa > Chordata > Mammalia > Artiodactyla > Delphinidae > Grampus > Grampus griseus. The sequence continues at coordinate 4,965,225 of NC_139019.1, read as the reverse complement.
TTCCTAATCTGGCCCAGCCAATGAATTAGGATTACCTGTGAGCTCCTCACCCAGGGAACGGTGGACTGAACTTTGGAAACAACCGGCATTGAGGCGTGGCCGGGAGCTCCTAGGGCTTCTCTGCAGAGCCCTTTGTGAGCACGGGTTTCTGACAAACATTTCTCATTTACAAGGTGACCCTGAGCACAGAACCTTTTAATTAGCCCACAGATTCACGCTTTGTCTGGGTGACTGTCAGTTTCTTTGCCTTCGGTGGCCCTCTGTTGCCATGGCAACACTCTCCTAACAATGGATTCCGGCAGCAGGGAGAGAAGCGAGAGGCAGCTGCCCTGTGCCAGCTCCCAACCAAATAGTAAATATTCATGATAAGACCAGGAGGTTAAAAACTGCATTGTCAATGAGTTTTATTATTCCCGGTCAGCATAACTTTGCGCTGGGGGTGGTGAAGGGAAGCTTGTTTATCTTAAGGCTAAAACCCAGAAGCAAAAGTACCAAACTCTCAAAAAATTACGCAGGAAGTGCCAACACTCCTCAGCTGTTGCATTTTGATGTCATTAACATCAAATCTTCCATGGACGTAGAAAGAATATAGGATTATTTTTATTAACAGGTGATATTACCGTAATATTGCCTTGCCCAATCCATTTGTTTAATAACACTGGGTCACAAGGGAATGTGATTAAACACCTGAGTTCCAGTCAACATATAAATTAATAATTTTCTGAATAGTATGGACACACCTGGTCTTATGAACATGTTTTTACCTTCCTGTGAGGACATTTCAGGATGAAGAAATCTGAGGGCAGATGCTATCTATGAAGAAGACGTCTTCAGAGGCACTGCTGGTACCGATTCTTCAGATAGTTGCAGAAGGGAAAACTGGACACCAGCCACAGGCAAATTCAAGTGCTGGTTGGACCCACTGCTGGGGGGCATGGCCAGTCTCAGCTAGAGGATGAGAAACTGGGCACCTTTTAACCTAATTATTTTGTCCCATAAGGTTACCATAGATTGCCAACTGGATCCTTAGGTCCTGGTAGGAAAGTCATTCCATAATAATGGGGCTGCTTCAAGATAGAGGGAAGACTTTTCATACTGGTACTTACAAGAGTGTTTCATTAAGTGTTAAATAACTATTGTAATTGCATTACCTGAAGCTCACTAGATTATTTAATTCAGCCTGTTGAGGAATTAATTACTATTTAATCAATGCTGTCATTTAGAGGACAGGCATAATCACCTAGTTTCTGCACTGGTAGTGACACGCTACAATTCTTTCTCTCCATCTGATGTGGTCTAACAGCTGGAGGCCTCATTCCCATCAGCACATGAGGCCCTCCAAATCCAGATGAATGTGGGCTGGGTCTCAGCAGGGCATCTGCAGGCAGCCTTTATTAACGTGTATCTGCAGGTCACAGGGAGACATTGCCAATCTTGGTGGCATCTCCATGAGCGTCTCTGGCTATAAGGGGAAGGAGCATCTTCGACAGTGAATGTCATAGTCAAAACCCCCAGTTGGTCAAGGTTATAGGAGATGAAAAACCAAAACCATATTCAAAAATTTCTAATGGGTCAGTATTGCTTGAAGGGGAGGGCTGATGAAGTTTAAAACCTCCTTTCTACAAAAGAAACTTTCATAAAAAAGGGAAGATAAGTCATACACTGGAAGAAAATATTTGTGAAAGACCTATCTGATAAAAGACCATCCAAAATATACAAAGAGTGCTTAAAATTCAACAACAAGGAAATGGGCAGACTGACTTAAAAATGGGCAAAAGACCTAAATAGACACCTCACCATAAAAGAAATACAGATGGGTAATAAACATGTGAAAAGATGCTCCACATCATATATCAACAGGGAAATGTAAACTGAAACAACATTGAGAAATCATTACACACCTATTAAAATGGCCCAATCCAGAACACTGATACCACCAAGTGCTGACAAGGATGTGGAGCAACAGGAACTCTCATTTATTGTTGGTGGGAATGCAAAGTGGTGCTGCCACTTTGAAAGGCAGCTTGGCAGTTTCTTAAAAAACACACTCTTACCATACATTCCAGCAGTCGAGGTCTTTGGTATACACCCAAAGAAGCTGCGAGTTTATGTCCACACAAAAACATGCAAACAGATGTTTATAACAATTTTATTCATAATTGCCAAAAGCTGGAAGCAACGAAGATGCTCTTCAGTAGGTGAATGGGTAAATAAACTGTAACATATTCAGACAACAGAATATTATTCAGTGTGAAAAGCAAATGAGCTATTAAGTCATAAAAAGACATAGAGGAACCTTAAATGCATATTACTATGTAAAAGAAGTCAATCTGAAAAAGCTACATACTCTACAATTCCACCTATATGACATCCTGGAAAAGGCAGAACTATGGAAACAGTGAAAGGGTCAGTTGTTGCCAGATGTTAGGAGCGGAGAGGGATGACTAGGCAGAGCACAGAGGATTTTTAGGGCAGTGACACTACTCTGTATAACACTGTAATGGTGGATACACGTCATTACACATTTGTCCAACCCCGTGGAAGGTACAGCATGACTCTGGGTGATAATGATGAGTCATCGTAGGTCCATCGCTGTCACAAATACACCACTCCAGTGGGGGATGTTGATAGTGAGGAGGTTATGCACATGCAGAGGCAGGGGTGTATGCGAACTCTGCACTTTTCACACAATTTTGCCGTGAACTTAGAACTGCTCTCGACAATAAAGTTTATTAATTAAAAAATGTACACAAGGGAAAAGGTATGTAATTGAGCAAAGTTATAATGGATGCTTCAAGATTACTGGAGAAGCGTCCCCTTGAATCGCATATAGATGCGTATTTGTGACTCTTTGCATAGAGCTGACCAAGGCTTTGACTAATTGTATAAGATGGATGTACACACAGGTGAGGACTGAATTGGGCAGCTGGATTTTTTTTTTTTTTAATCTTTTTCTGAAGTTGGTGGAAAAGTTAGAATGTTGGTTGAGTGCTCTGGCTGGATCACCGCAGAGTTTTCAAGTGTTCTTGGGTACGGCTGGTCAGCAGGGCTTTGAAGAAAGATTATTGTGAAATCCACGTCATCTCTGGGGAGTCTTCTCACTGTGGGTGGTGAGTGGTTTCTCCTGTGATTGGCCTGAGAGGCTGACGTCAAACCAAGTGACACCTACAAAGTGTTAGGGAAGCTTTCTCTGGGCAAAGATTTCAATTACCTCCAATGTACAGCATTCTCAGTTAATGGCTGTGATTTACTGAGTGCCTCTCTGTGCCAGGGATGTTTAATATTTATAACAGCTCCATGGGGAGGTGTCATCTTCACCCTTATAAATGAGGGATGGAGGCTCAGAGAGGTTGAGTGACTTTCCTAAGGCCTCCCATCTGATGAGCGTAACTAGCGTGGGGATCCCAACTCTGGTCTGGCTAACTCCAAGGCTGGTGTTCTTTCCATGCCTCCCTGTAGTTTCCATTCCATCTAAATCAGCTCAGGGGGATTCCAGCTCAGCCATCCAGCGTCCTTTAAGCCACCAGGCAGATTTCACTGCCCATCCTCCAGAAGGGCCTGCTTTAGCTATTAGAAGTCTGTGTGGTTGTGACACAAATGGGGATAGAGCCAAATGTTGAGGTCAAATCTCTCTCTCTCTTTCACCTAGGAGACACCATGCATTACCTGTGGGTATTCCTGCTCCATTTCTTGGTACAACTTCATAAGCCAGTGTCTGATTCAAGACATCCTGGAATTCCTAGCCACCCCCATGGTGCTTATCAGTATGCAGAAGTTCTCCCCCTGGAACATAGATCTTGAAACGTCACACCAAACATGGAAACTCTATCACTCTCCCGGTGCCAGAGAACCCAATCCCTCCCTCCAAAGCCCACAGTATTTGCAGCAGCTCTAAGTGCAAGACAGCACTTTCTTTGTGGTCAGCTGAAACTTCCTTCCCTATATTTCCTTTTGTCAGTGGCTGTCCTGCTTTTGTAGTCCCACAGAACTGTGTTGCTCCCCAATACACACTACTCAGATAGACTTTTGGCAGTAGGGTTAGAGACCCTTCCCCAGGCTTCCTCAGCCACTTCTCATTGGTGAGGAGAACAGATCTCCATCCTATCTGAGTCCTGGATTAAAAACTCAGTTTTGGTCAACATGAACAAGACGAAGTGCCCTCTGCACACATTTGCTTAGAGTCATAGTTTCAACTTAGAGTATGGGCAAGACAGGAAGGTGGTGGTAGATACATGGACAAATTCAAGGAGGCAAAGCCAAATTCAAGGTCTTCCTTAAACCAAGAAGTGACAGATCTTATCTCAGCCTCCCCCAGCTGGTCCATCCCTTTGGCCCAGACTCCTCCTATTCCCATGCTTAGTTTACTGCTTACTTTCTATTGTTGCCTTTTGCAACCCCCTGGGGACTATTTCACAGTCTCAACCATAGTAGGAAGTAGTGTATGGATTGGTTTAACTCATGTAGACATTAACAAGAATGTACAAAACACCTAGTCCTCAATTTCACATTTTTAAGGGAATTCAACATATGAAGTGGCATTTCCACTATAATATCAAGGTACAGAAATGCTGTGTGTATAGAATTAAACAAATTAAACTTCCTCCATTATCTATCACTCTACCCCCTTTATCTCTAAACTGTGAAGAAATGTAAAATAACTATTTACTTTATAGGGAATCATTGCTTTTGATATTTTTTCTTTCATTTCTCCAAATATGCTCTGGAAGATAGGCACGAAAATTCCATCAGCTTTAGATCTTTTATTAATATAGAGTGTCTGTGACTTGATCTGAGAATTTCATTGGAGGTGCAATGATACATTTAAACATTTCATTCACTTTTTCCCCCCACTGATGATCTGGTATCTGAATACCAGTCTGACTTGGATGTAGGAAAAAGCTCTTTCTTTAATCAGCAAAATAAACAGCTGACTCATTCCTCACCTCTAATTCGAATATATTGAATTATTGGTATTTGTGTCACCTGATGTCTTTTTATTACTGCTTTAACTATGAGATGAATGAGGCTGCTGCCTTTGTACTGTTGAAGTACGATGTCTTATTAAGTCTGAATTCCAGAATAGATGATAGCGCGGCACAGATTATCATAAATGAAAGTCATAAGTGCACTAGAAAAGATCTTTGTGGTATTGCTTACATGCAATTTAATTTCAAGATTCAAATACTGGTATTTTCTGAAAAGTTCAGAAGAAGATAAGAGGCTTGTTGCACCAGGGACTGCAGAATGCATAAATTGGCGGGGGAGGTACACAGGCAGGATCATTCTGAATGTATGATGATCTCTATTTCAGCATTTATAGTTGCCTCATAAAAATGAGGGGCAATTTTGATTCTGCCATCCCTGTAAGAAAGGCTGACATGTTTTGGTGTCTTCATATAAAATGGTGCATGCTGTGCAGGACTGTTTACACTAGATTTGTTAATCTATCCTAATGAGAATATGTAATGCAGAGGAAGTTTCAGGTTTCGTAGCTGGGCACAGGGTACAGTGAAATTGAGAATACATTTTCCTGGCACCAAGCACAAATTATGATTTCCATAATGGGCTTCAGTTTCCTGAAAAATATTTCCTATTTATTAAATGTTAAATTGTTAACAGTGCATTTCTCTAATAATTATTTTATGGCAAGAGATGAAGCATGAATTGCCGTCATAAAAGCCTTTATACCAATCATCAATTCAAAACAGTTTGCTGCAGCAATGGATGGCATAGTGTGGACCCAGCAAACCCAAAGCCCAAAGTTGCAGACAACCTGTTGGCTGTAGCCCTAGGGCCAAGACACTAGCCCATGACATGCTTGCTGAACCTGGCCCACGGGGGCTATGAACCCACATGATGTCCATGTCCTATGATTATGCAGTTGAACTCGGTGGTGCAGTTGGTAGTGGTGCATGAGTATGTGCATGTGCACGTGTGCAGTGTAGGATAAGCCTGGGATTCATGTTTAATTTGACTCTGCAGTTTCCATGGTGCCCTGGTGATGCTCTCCTCTCTCTCTATGGGGATGATTTGCATTTGCTGCTATCACTGGTCTGAACCCTAGAACATACATCCAAGCTGCACAGACATGCACTCATGAAAGTGAAGGGAAGTTCTGATGAACCACAGCCAGTCTAGGAAGAGGAAGAATAGCAGAATCACATGGGTAGCCCCAGGGGACAACAGAAGGGTTACATTGGAGATAGTGGCTAAGCTCTTCCATGCATTGGTCCATCCAAGCCCCTTGAAGTTGGATAGAGCCATGGATGAGTTTCTTGTGGCTACTGTATAAAGTGACACAAAGTAACACAACTGGTGGTTGCTGGCTCTCTTTGGTGATACTTGGTGTCCTTACCTCCAATAGCATAATTCCAGCCTGAGTCTTCACATGGTATTCTATGTGTGTGTATGTGTGGATGTCAAAATTTTCCTCTTCTTATAAGAACAACAGTCATTGCATTAGGGCCTGATTTAATCCACTATAGCCTTCTCTTAACTTGATTACGATGACCCTTCTCCCATTGATATGTCCATCATCACCCTCTGCTTCTACTAGTGTTATAGGTTGAAATTTTAAAACTCCAAGCAAAAAATAAATAAATAACAGCTTTTTAAGAAGTATAATTGATATAGAAACTGGACAATTTGATAAATTCAGACATATATAAACACCCATGTTAATGTTACACAAATCAAGGTAACAGACATATCCCTCACCTGCCAATATTTACTTGTGTTCCTAGTTCTCCCTTTTCTTGTAGTAAGAACACTTAGCATGAAATCTACTCTCTTAACAGATGTTTAACTGCACAATACAATATTGTTAACTGCAGATGCTATGTGTACAACAAATCTTTAGGACCTATTCATCTTGAATAACTAAAACGTTTATCAATTGAACAATTCCTCATTTTTTTCTCCTTGTAGCCCCTAATAACCACCATTTTATTCTTTGCTTCTATGAGTTTGACTATTTTAGGTACCTCATGTAAGTGGAATCATGCAGTATTTGTCTTTCTGTGATTGACTTATTTTACTTAGCATAAATTCCTCCAGGTTCATCCATGTTGTAACAAATGGCAGGATTTCCTTTTTTAAGGCTAAATAATATCCCATTGAATGTATATATGACATTTTCTTTAGCCATTCATCTGTCAGTGGATATTTGGGTGGTTTCCATGTCTTGGTTATTGTGAATAATGCTGCAGTGAACATGGGAGTGCAGATATCTCTCTGAGATCCTGATTTCAGTTCTTTTGGGTATATACCCAGAAGACCAATGGAACGGAAGAGAAAGCTCAGAAATAAAATAAACCCATATATATACAGTCAACTGATTTTTTTTTTTTTTTTGCAGTACGCGGGTCTCTCACTGCTGTGGCCTCTCCTGTTGCGGAGCACAGGCTCCGGACGCGCAGGCTCAGCGGCTATGGCTCACTGGCCCAGCCACTCCGCGGCATGTGGGGTCTTCCTGAACCAGGGCATGAACCCGTGTCCCCTGCATCGGCAGGTGGACTCTCAACCACTGCGCCACCAGTGAAGCCCCAGTCAACTGATTTTTGACAAGGGTGCAAAGAATATACAATGGAGAAAGGACAGTCTTTTCAAAAAATGGTGTTAGGAAAACTGGATATCCATATACAAAAGAATGAAATTGGATCCTTATCTTACACCATACCAAAAGAAAAAGGAAAAGAAAAAAAACAACCTCAAGTGGATTAAAGATGTAAATGTAAGACCTGAGGCTGTAAAATTCCTGGAAGAAAAATACAGTAAACCCACTACATATGAACATTCAAGTTGTGAACTTTCAAAGATGCGAACACGAGTTTGCGTGTCCAATCACGTAAGCTGGTTCACCTGTCTGGCATACATTGTCACATGTTTGCATCCTCTACAAGTGGTTGTGATTTTATGTACTTTACTGTACAGTGTTGTATAGAGTGCAGTAGTACAGTATCTTTATTTCAAGCCCAGGATGTCCAGAAGCAAGTGTAAAAGCAGAGGTGATATAGCTGGTATCACTGTACTTTTTAAGGTACTGTACTGTAAGATTAAAAATGTTTTCTTTAATTTTTGTGTTTGTTTGTTTTTTATGTATTATTTGTGTGAAAAGTATTATTAACCTATTATAGTACAGTACTATGTAGCCTATTGTGTTAGTAGGGTACCTAGGCTAACTTTGTTGGACTTACGAGCAAATTGTACTTATGAACAAGCTCTTGGAATGGACCTCGTTCGTGTGACTTACTGTATAGAAAAAAGTTTTCATTATATTGGTCTCGTCGATGATTTCTTGGACATGACACCAAAAGCACAAGCCACAAAAGTAAAGTCAGACATGTGGAACTACATCAAAGTAAAAAGCTTCTGCACAGCAAAGGAAATAATCAACAGAGTAAAAAGTCAACCTACAGAATGGGAGAAAATATTTGCAAATAATATATCTGATAAAGGATTAATATCCAAAATATATAAGGAACTGTCACTACTCAAATGCAAAAAAAAAAAAAAAAAGTGAAAACAAAATAAAACAAAAACAAAACAACCCGGTTAACCCAGACAAAGGACTTGAATAGCCAGTTTTTCAAATAAGACACACAACAGGCCAACAAGTATATGAAAAGATGCTCAACATCACTAATGATAAGAGAAATGCAAATCAAACCACCATAAGATATCACCTCACACCTGTTAGGATAGCTATTTTATATATATGTAATAAGCATTGGCAAGGATGTAGAGAAATTGGAACACTTGTACACTGTTGGTGGGAATATAAAATGGTGAAATCACTATGGAAAACAATACAGAGATTCCTCAAAAAATTAAAAATATAACCACCATATGGGCCAAGATAAATTGAACAAAGAAATTTATCAAAATTATAAATAGGCTAAGGCCCTCTTTTCAAATAAAGTCAATTTCATTGGCTTCTGGAGGACATGGATTTTGAGGGGATCCTACTCAACCCAATACAGGCCACATACCTAGTCCTTGTCAATGGCCTATGGTGGAATTACCGTATGCCATTCTAGCTAAAGCACTTAATAGTTGGTGCAGAATCCTCCAGCGTGCTCTTCTGTTAAGTCCACTGTGGTGGCTGCAAGTTCCTGGTGAGGCAATTATAGGATGGCAGAGCCCCCCTCCCTTGGGATCCCTGAACTTCTGTGCAGAAGAGAGCTGCACTGGATGTTCGCCTGGACATGAGTGGACACTGCACATTAGTGAAAAACCTGTGCTATGTTAAGACACCCTGGGGCAGAGAAGAAACTCCTTAGGTTGATGACTTTTGATACGCTATGGAGCAGGTGTAGCCCACCCACTTCTTTCAGATCTGCATGCCTGAGGACCTATGTCCTTTCCTCTCTTAACCATGGGCCAAGTTGAGGGCACAGGTTCTGTGCTTGTCAGGGGAACTTTGCATGGTCCAGCCCTGCTAGTGATGGTAACTGAATCTGGTGAAGTCCACTTGGCAAGCTGACCACGTGTCAGCTTCAGTGTCAATTTAATAATAATAAAAGACTATTTTCGTATCAGTCACTTCTCCCAGATAGTTTAGAATGTGGGTGAGAAAAAAGGGTGATATTTATTAGTCCCATCAAACACTACTAAAACATTATATCTATAAAAAGAAAGCCTTGCAATAGAAATACCCAGAATAGGAAATAGCTTTTAGAGTATAAAACGATATTAGTAGGTTATAATAACGATAGCTCACCTTTTCATAGTTCTCACTGTATGCCAGGCTTCGTTCCAAGCACATCACGTCTCTCTCTCTCTCTCTCTCAATATCTCTCCATCCACCCTCATCTAATCCCCATGGCAACCTTCTGATGTAGATACAGTTTCTCTCCTCATCTTTGAAGTTGAGGAAACTGAATCACAGAGATGTAATCTGTCCATAGTAAGTAGCATCACATTACACTTAATATGTGATGCTACATTTAACCCTATTTCCTTCTGAGATATGATGGTTAAAGTAAAACTTCCATTAGAATGACAAGATGAAATCAAAGAAATTGTCCACAACATAGAGGAAAGGACAAACAGATGATGTTGGAGGTTTGCTCAAGTAGCCTTTCCCATTTCTAGGTCAAAAAGGATCTCCCACCACTCGTCTGCTAACTTGTTAGTTTTACCTATCATGGTTAGGTCTTTAGTCCATGATGATGTGGAGTGGGGATCCAGTTTTAATTTTCCCCGCACATGGAGACAGGTTTCCCAACAATCATACTGCACAATTTTCTCCATGATTGATGGGGCCATCACTATCACATAAGTTCCCACGTGTGTAAAGTCTGTGTCTGAACTCTGTTCTCTTTCGCTGGTCTCCTTGGTCTTTGATTATGCCATTAACTTGTGGTTTTTATTACTAAGTCTTTTTGAATGTCTTAATAGATGAGTAAGATAATTCTTAGACATCTTATAAATTTGTAGCTTATGAGTGGTATCTTGGTTTTAGCTGTATTTTTGGAGATGGACACAATTTTTTAGACTGACCCTGTATCTTTCAAGCTTCCTGAACACTCTTAATAGTGCTAATCGATTGTCAATTATGTTGGCTTCTCTGGGTAGATGATCATGTCTTCTTGAAGTAATGGCAATTATATCTCTTCTTTTCCCAACCTTATACCTATCATTTATTTTTCTTCCTTATGAGGAAGTATGTTCAACCGTAGAGGTGAGAGTGAGATCCTTTCCTGATCTTAAAGGGGATGCTGTAGGTCCTTTCCCTCTGTTCTTGTTTTTTTTTATTAGATATTTTTATTTAATAAATTTCAGCACCTAGTTAAAATTATTTTTTGCATGAATTGGGATACACATACGCATTTTTCTCTTTTAGTGTGCTGATGTTATAAATTAGTAGGTTTTAAAATGGTGAATCATCTTTGCATTCATAGCATCAATTCTCCCTGCTAATGATGTTTTATTTTTATTAATATACTGTTGGATTTGGTTAGCCACTATTTTATTTAGGGATCTTCATATCTACATCCATAAGTATAAATTATATTACTTATATTGGTCTCTTTATTTTTGGAATGAATATTATAGTAGTCTCATAAAATGAACTGCATGTTTTAAGGTTTGCATTTTTTGAAACAACTTACTTAAAGAAGGAATTAACTGTTCCTTGACAGTTTGGTAGAACACACCTACAAAGCAAGCTAACCATATTTTGTTTTGTTGTGCTGTGCTTTTATTTAAATAAGGAGTGTCAATTTATTTAACATGTGTGGATTTATACAAATGATCTATTCTTCTGCCAAGTTGGCATTTGTATATTTCTAGGAATGTACTTCAACTAAGTTTTCAAATTGTTATATGCATAACTAGGTTTTCAAGTTTATTACTGCATAATTATTGATAATATTTTTATGTTATTATTATTTAAAATCTCTCTCTTATCTGTGATTATGTTCCCTTTTAGTTCCATGCTTAGTTTTTGCATCTTGTACTTTTTTCACTGAATCAGTTTTGCTAGTGGTCTATCTAAATAATATTTTAATATAACAGCTTTGGATTCTGTGCTCTTCTCTGTGATATTTCTATGTGTTTTTTTGTAAACTTCCTGTTTATTAATACTTCCCATTTTTTCTACTTCCATCTCCTTAAGTTAATGCAGGTGTTATTTCCTGATTGTATCCAATGAACAGGAAATTTAGTTAAATGCATATTTTTGAGAGTTTCAGAGGCAACCCTTGGAAGAATCAAAGATCCTTCTGTGGGACGACATTGTAGGAATGTCGGCTGGCTTCATACTCCAGCTTCACCACTTTCTGGCCATGTAATTCCTAGCAGATGTCTCAGTCTCTCCGGGTCTTTGTTTCCTCATTTGGAAACTGAAATTAAAAAGGTGTCTGCTTCTTAGGGCTATTGTGAGGTTGAAATAAATTAGTAGACCTTGATAGGCTTAGAACAGTACCTGGACATAATGATGCTCAATAAATGTCAGAAAATGATGATGATGAAGAGGAGGTTGTTGGTCATGATTAGTAGTATTAATCAGCTCTCAAACATTGGGAGTAGACCCTCCTTACAGCTCTCCCTGTGCACTCACCAGCATCTGTGTTCTCCTTCTAGATCCACAACTAGATTATATTTTCCAGGTCTTGTGTCTAAGTGGACCACACAACTCATTCTTATCAGTGGGGTGTGAGACAAGGTGAGATGTGAAATATCAAGCTCCAAGCCATTAAATGTGGGTGTGCCTTTCCCCACCTGCTCCCTTTCCCCCTTCACCAGGTGACTTCAGGAGAGGATGAGGCCCTAGAATTTGGTGGAAATTTAAATATATTCAATGATTATAGGGCATTTTAGCTTATCTATTTCATCTTGAATGAGTTTTAGTAAATTGTGGTTTTGAGGACCTGGTCCATTTGTTCTAAGTTGTTGAATTAATGAGCATAAGATTGTCTATTGTTTCCCCTTGTTATTTTTTTTTTAATGGCTGAAGGATATATAGCAATATTCCCTATTTCATTCCTAATATTGTTGATTAATTTTTTAAAGATAAAAGTTCTCAAGTCATAATCCTGCTTAAAATATTGAAATGGATCTCTATTACCGACATGATAAAATGTCAAATTCAAGCACTCAGTCCAGGGCACCTCCCAACCTCACCTGTCTTTCTCACTGGCCTCACTTTTCATCAGCCTCCCTTGCTTTCTGCAACCAGATATCCCTATGGATCCTCCTGCTCTGGGCCTGTAACACACCTTCCTCGGCCTGCCGACCTCTACCTCTACATTCTCCTTGAGGATTCATCTTACTGTTGCTTCCTTTAAGAAGTCTAGAGGCAGAAGAAGCAGAAAAGGTGAGTCACCATAGGGCAGCAACTTATGTGACTAGTATCTGTTTCCCTGTTTCATCACCCCACTTCTCAAATCTCGCCCTGCAATATTGTATCAATGGCATTGTTTTCTTTCTTTGAGGAGGTAGATGATGACACCATCATCATTTAATTTTTTTGTGTGTGTGCACTAAGGTCTGTGTTTAAAGGGTTTTTTACAAAAATACAGTTTGAAAAAAATAGATAACCAACAAGGACCTACTGTAAAAATAAATAAATAAATGAAATAGGAAAAAAAAAATCCAGTTGGACTTTAACCCTATAAAGGAGGCACTACCATCATTCTTATTTCATGGCTGAGGAGGTGAGGCTCAGAGAGTTAACTTCTCCCAGGGGGTGTGCTGGATCCATTTGCTCTCTGTATCCTCCCCACTTGCTGTTCCTCCCTTTCTGCCCTTGGCTTCCACTGGACTTTGCCCGATAGGGAGCTTTGACAGGAAACAAAGGCATCCTCCTGGTGTCCTCTCTGGGAAGCCCTTTTACCTGGCTTCTCTCAAGCTGACCAGTCTTCAGGATTCCCCACCTGCAGTCTGGTCCCTACTCCCTCCCCTTCTCTCTTCAGGCCTTGGCTTGGCAACAGCTCTTCTGCTACAAGCCCTGGTTTACTGAGCCCTGCCTTGTGGTTCTCCTACACCAAACCTTTGCAAATAATCCCTGGGTAAAGAAATCCTCCTCAAATGTCCCAATTTCCAATGTGCCATGTTGGAACAGGACAGAATAGAGCCAATGGAGAAACTGGGAATTCAATTCAGTGAGCAGGGTTTCTGGTGCTTCTTCCCACACACATTTCCCAGGCTCTAGCCACAGAAGCAGACTGCTGGTCCCACATCCTGCCAGTGTAGGTCGCTGAGCTACTCCATGGGCTTAGGATCCCTTCTGGATGAAGAGGTAAATGTCACCAAACCAAAACAAATATCACTGGCTACAATTCCTATTCCTTTTTGGCACTTTTTTTTTTTTTTTTAGGGTTTTAAGACCTAAAGCCTGATACTAAATAACTTGTGTAACGGAAAACCTAAAACAAAGGAATTCAACTTTCCAGCTAATTTTTTGGGGAACATGTATGTCATTCAGATGCAAAATACTCAAAAGTGAAATGTATGATAGGAAAGGTGTTAAGATTGTCAGAGTCTAGGTATTGGGAGGTTATAAGACATGCACAAGAGAAAGGACTGCTTTCAAAAATGAACTGTGGTGTGGATGATTCTGGAAACAATTGTGGAGTGAGTAGTAAGAACAAGGCATGACCCGCCCAACCTGTTCCAGCGTTGATAGCTCCTTTAAGAAACAAATATTTTCCTCTTTTAAGAAACTCCTATATGTATTTTTTGCACTCCCTCAGGTGTTTTCATATGCTTTGTCTCACTTAATCTAAAGGGCAGCTTTAGCAAGCAGATGCTATTGCACTTATTTAGAGAGAAACAAACAGAGCTAAGAGAGAGGGATGGCGGCTCATTTTGGGGCATGGAGCTATGGAGCGGATGAGCAATTTTCAAATCCAGATTTTCTGAGAGTATATCTTCTTTAGTCAGAAACAGAAGAATGTGAGTTGCAGGGGAAATAAAGATTTAAGAAAACCCATTATAAGACAGATCGTAATTACATTTCTCTGCCACGGGACAAAGATCTTCCTGAAACATAAAAACCGTGAAGCACTGATTAAAAACGTGGTTCGTACGACAGTTGGTAGTCATCTTGCAACCCTCACCAGGAGCCTTTACTGGCCGGCATAGCAGAGAGAGGACATAGAACCGTCCACCCGCGTGCGCTGGTCCTCCAGCTGCTTCTCGTTACGTGAGTCACGTGTTTGGAAACTAGCAGATGCCCATTCACAGGTAATAATGTGAGCTGCTTATACAGAGGAGCAGGGGCTTTGCTTTGTACCTTAAGAAGAATTACGTTGGACAAATGCTTTCTAGACAGACGCTTAATTTGTTCCCGAGAAAAACTGTAGACACCTGAAGCGCAGTATGTTTTCATAGTGTTACCAGCTTATTGTTCTCCTCTGTCACCAGCGCTTTTCTTCTTAAAACAGGTCTCTCTGTCTTAGTGCCCCATCAGCCTGTGGACTTAAGTACTTATTTCATCTTCATTGTGATTCCGCTTGTTCGAATTCTAATGCTGAAGTTATGCGCTTGTATCTTTTGTCTCCTCCGCATGAAACCTCCTGAGATTCTGCACGCCCTTCTCCTCTGTATGTCTTTGCTTCCCATTGCAGCAAAAGCCTTAATTTTCTCTTATGAGAGTTTTCTTTTTCATTTTTTTTTAAACTGAAGTACAGTTGATATACAATATTACATAATTTACAGTACAGTAGTGTACAGTACAGTAGTGATTCACAATTTTTGAAGGTTATGTTCCATTTATAGTTACTACAGAATACTGGATATTTCCCCTGTGTTGCACAATACATCCTTGTAGCTTATTTATTTTATACATAGGATTTTTCTACCCCTATCTTGCCCCTCGTCCTTCCCTTTCCTCACTGGTAACCACTAGTTTGCTCTCTATATCTGTGATTCTGTTTTTTTGTTGTTGTTATAGTTCGTTCTATTTTTTAGATTGCACGTATAAGACATACCATACAGTATTTGTCTTTCTCTGTCTGACTTACTGCACTGTGCATAGTAAGGATCTGACCCTCTCACATTGTGCTTTCTTTAAGTCTCCTGTAGCTGCTTCTCCTCCTCTTTTCAGCCCCATGGCTCACTCCTTGGACCCCGTAGATTTCTCCACCTATTCTCATCCTTAGGTGTTCTTATCCAAAATCTTTGCTTTAATACCATTATGTGCTGGTGACTTCCCGAGTTATTCCCCAACCCCATTCTCCCCTGAACTCCAGTTGTCCAAATGTGACTGTCTACTTTTCATCTCCATGTGCATGTCTGAGACATGTCTTGATGTGACATGATTGAGAAGGCTCCCATTACCTCCCACTCCAAACCAGTTCTTCTCTCCATGTTGCCTGCTCAGTAGATGGTCCATCCACTGGTGGCCAAAAGATCAGGCCCAAGACCATGGAGTTCTCCTTGGTTCTTTTTTCTCATACTCCACCTTCATTCAATACATTGGCAAGTTTTTCCAGTCTTGGCTTTGAAATATACACAAACCAGAACCTGTCTTGCTCCTCCCACCCAGGTCTCCTCCCACATGACTCACTGGCATCTTTCACCTGGTTACCATGGTACCCTCCCAACTTGTCTGCCTGCTTCCACCCATTCTTCCTGTGATTTCTTTTTACAACATCCAAAGTGATCTTTTCAAACATAATCATCCTACTTACTCCCCTGCTCAAGATCTCCGATGTCTTCTCATCACCTTCAGGATAAAATCCAAACTCATCACGATGGTCTTCAAGACTTGAAATCACCTGGGCCCTGCCACAAACCTCAGCCACCTGGTCACCTCACCCAGATCCCTCCCTCCTGCCCACGACCGCCTGCCCCACAACAGGTGTTCACTGTGCTCCTCTCATGTGCCAAGCCTGCTCTAGGCTCTGGAGACAGCAATTTAGATTTGAGTGGGGGATACAGGTGGACACACGTACATATAAGGGCAGGTCGTGTTGTCTTCTGTGAAGGAAACAGCAGAGACAGGAACCCAGAGGGACAGGAAAAGACTCAAGTGAGAAGAAGGAATCGGGGAGCAGATCTGCCAGGAATGCATGAGGAGCCCTGAGAAGACATGGGGGGAAAACCAGTTCACTGTGTAGATTAGGCGGGTCTCTTCCTGGTGGGCAGGTGGCAGCAGGGCTGTCCCTCTTAGATTGTGTAAAGCCCCAGGTTCTGGGAAAAGTGTCCATGAGGGAAGAAGTCCTTACGAGAAGGAAATGCTAAGTCATAGATAGTTTGTCAGGTGACTTCATGCCTTCACCGGATGATGCTGTCTGTTTTTTTAGGAAGAGACTGGAGTATCGCAAAATCCACAAAACTCACAGTAAATAGAGTCAGTGTTTCCTCCAGGAGTAGGAATCCTCCTATGAAAGACTGGTAATTATGACCATGAAATCTCCACATATTTTTCAGGTCTCCTACTAGTTAGTAGCTTTTTAAAAAAATGTATTATTTAGCTCTATCTCTGACTCATGGATATATATATATATATATATATATTTTTTTTTTTTTGTGGTACTCTCACTGTTGTGGCCTCTCCCGTTGTGGAGCACAGGCTCTGGACACGCAGGCTCAGTGGCCATGGCTCACGGGCCCAGCTGCTCTGTGGCACGTGGGATCTTCGTGGACTGGGGCACAAACCCGTGTCCCCTGCATCGGCAGGCGGACTCTCAACCACTGTGCCACCAAGGAAGCCCTGACTCATGGATTTTGATTGCTTTTTGTTAATCAGAGCCCCACTTCATTCTCAACTGAATATCAAAAATAAAATAAGCAGAATAAGTTTATGTGCTCCTTTTCAGTCTAGTTCCTGTGAAATTAAATAATGTTATCTAAAGCCAATCTACTTTCAAAGGAGTTCTTCCAAATAAATAATGTTTTGGAAGTATTTGATTTTTAAAAAATAATTTCTTAAACAAATAACTGCTCCATTCTGTATATGTTTTACCTATAGGTGTTTAAATTTTTTTATAATATAGATTATTAATTTTGACACACAATTATAATTTTTATCCATATCTAGGATATTTTTTCATCTGAATTTTAATAGATCTTATCTTTTTTGTGGTTCAGAGAGAGTAGATGAGAAAGAAAGGTTTATAAAATTCACAAATCTGAGATATCAAGCTTATTCATTCAAAGATATTTACTAAGCAACGCTTGTGTTCCAGGCACTGTTATAAACCGAAATTGCACAAAGCTTACATGTTCTTCTTACAAAATAAAGCATCCATTTCTTGAGCAGAAAGGTAAGTAATAGATAGCTTAGATACATAAATAGATATGTAAATGTATGTTGTATAGATGATGGATGGATGGATGAATGGATAAATGGGTAGATAGATAGATAGACACCCCCCCCACCCCCACCCCCGATATACTCTTTTCATTCTCCACTGCTTTCAGCACCTATAGTTTGATTATTAACCCAAGGAAAATTCTGTATATTACAATGAGATGCACAAAGACATATGGGATTCCACAAACTGTAATTGGAGGGGCCTACAGAGGTCTACAGAGCTGAAGAAGGTCCGGCAGTCCCTCTGGGGGACTGCCAGCCGTTTTGCACTGTCTGATCACGTTAGACAAGTGTGGAAGTGAATATGAAACAAAGTGGGTCAAAGAAGGGCTCCCAAAGAAGTGGTGTGATTTCAAGGAAGGGCCATGTCCCTGTAATTGAGTTCGGTGTGATGGGGCGAACAGCGTGAAAGTGAAATCTCTCTTTCAGCTGTAAGCATATGTAGTGAGATGAATGGTGTCCCCGTAGAATTCATGGAGCCTTAGAACAGGACCTTGCTGGAAATTAGGTCTTTGCAGATGTAAATAAGTTAAGGATCTTGAGATGAGATCATCCTGAATTTAGGATGGGCCCTAAGTCCATTGATGGTGGCCTGAAGGTTACAAGAGAGGACACACAGAGAGACAGAGAAGAAGAAATGAGAGGAAGAGACAGCTTTGGAGTGATGCATCCTCAAGCCTAGATGCGTCCAGAGCCACCAGAAGCTGGAAGAGGCATGGAGCAGATTTTCCTCTGGAGTCTTCAGGGGGATTCTGACTTGTGGTCTCCAGACTGTGAGAGAATAAAGATCTGCTGTTTAAAGACACCAGTTTTGCAATAATTTATTAAGGCAGCCCTAGGAAAATAATTCAGCAGTTCAAAAAAGTAAAGCTTTATTTTTCCTCTCTCTGGTTGAACATGGAGAGGTATGGTTTGAATCGACCTTGATAGTTGGAAACTGGGAGAAGCAGGGCCTGTATTAGTTTCTTACAAATACAGTTAAACACTGTCTGACCTTCGGAGAGTTTTATAACCTCTCTAGGTTTCAATTTCCTCATCGTTTTCATGAGAATAATAGTACCAACCTCATGGGGTCTGCCTCCAGAGCCCTCACCTAACTGGCATGCTGTTTTCTGTCTCTCTCTGGTTAATCATCTCCAGTAGAACCACATGGAGGTGGGGGTCAGTTTGCCAAAAGGAAGGGATGCTATTCCAGGAAAGAGGCAAGCAAAACAGTAGATGTTAGCTGAATGCCATAAATACCAACTTTTTGATAAATGAAATAACCTAATATGTGTATTTGGAATATCTGGACATGCTAATAACATAAAAATAAATGAGTAATAATTATTATGCTTAAAAGAATACACACATATGCATAATTTGTGAGAATGTATCTATTTTAATTATTTATGGCTTTAAACAATTTTCTGCTAAATATACACTCTTCTTAACAATTTGTCCTTGTGTTACGCCACAGATACTCACGTTGCCAAGGTTGAAAACAGGAGTTTGGGTAAAACCAGGATGGGCTAAAGCTCTTGGTGGTGACCCCAGGACGGTGTCCAGAAGGAAGGGGAGGTAGTAAGGGGGGTGGGGGGCGAGGGGCTTTGCCCTCAGAAGAGAACTTGGAGGGGGCAGGACGCGGCATGTGGAAAGGTGGCTTTGAAATTCTGACCTAAGGAGAAGAACCAAGTAGCCTGAGTTTTCCTTCAGGACGATGTGCGCGGTTGATTGATTTCATCCTCTTTGTGGACCAGTTGGTGAATATGTCTACCTTCATCTGACCTCAGCAGGGCATTCCAAGTTTTGTTTTGTTTTTCTTTGTTTGTTTCTATTGCTTGAAAACTGGGAATCATCTGACATATGAGAAATTGTGTCTTTCACCAGTGTGGAAAAACATGGTATTCCCAAGGCTTCCGTGCTGACCACAGGCAAAAACTTGTTTGGCAGTCAAGTAGCCACATCCACGTCTGTGGGTCAGAAAGTTTGCTGCCAGTGCATCTGCTCTTTTTAAAGGAAGCTGGGGCTTTGATTTGGCTGCCTGAGAGATATAATAAATAATAGAAAATGTCTCTCTTCTGCTCCTTTTTTTCCTTATCATATTAAACAGACATCATAGAGTGCCCCAGTATCTGAGCTTCTCTCTTTTTTTTTTTTTCTCCTTTCTTTATATTTTGATCTTGTTAAATAATTTTGAGCAGCCCCTGACCCAGATGACCACAGTCAAGAGATATGCTGGGGGTTTCACTGATGTTTCAGGCTGCTTTCCTTTTAAAGGATTGATCTCCTTTGATGGAGAAGGTGTTTGTCTCAAGTCTGCTCTCAAACGTCTTTAAATAAATATTGTTTTGGATGTAGACACTGAAGCCTTTGTTGATAGTATTCAATGTATGTACAGATGGAATCAATATATGAATGAGTGATGAATGAATGAACAGCCATCATTTTGAGCGAAATGAGAGAGGGAAACCTAACTTCGGGGGTGAGGAGAGAGATGATTTTGCAACAGATCTCTTTGGCCAACTGCATGACTGTGTCAAAACAAAGCATCAACCAGGGACACAGATGAGGGTAGTGGGTGTAGACCCATTGGTACCCAGACCAGGGACTGGGGTGAGCCTTCTCCCCAGAAACAACTGGCTAAATGCATCCCTGAACAAAACCGGGTTCTGTTAGGAATCAAGAGTAGGGAGGAATGAGATTTAGATTTGGGGTAAATGGCTCTTTGCTATGTTTACCATAGGCGGTATTTTTAGAGTATAGAAGTTAAACTTTCTTAGACACAGCTGTCTTGTTTTTCTTTATAGTTTCCAGTTTCAGCACCAGAGAGCCTTCTTGATGCCCAAGATCCCCTGAT
Organism: Grampus griseus; assembly: GCF_964374135.1. NCBI lineage: Eukaryota > Metazoa > Chordata > Mammalia > Artiodactyla > Delphinidae > Grampus > Grampus griseus. Next base: position 4,944,619 of record NC_139019.1, on the reverse strand, counting down.
ACTTACATTCTAGGTTAGTGCTCATATGGTCTAAATTTTTATATTTAAATCTTGAGTTCATTTGGATGTCAGGTGAGAAGTAGGGATCTGTGTCCATCAGGGTCCTTAGTAAACAGGCTCTAGAGGTGCAGCCAGGGTTAAGACAGCCAGCGAGTGCATGGAATCCCCCAGGGAAGAGGGAACTGTTCCCAACCATCGCTCCATGTCAGTGATGGCTGGAACTTTGGAAGAGGCAGAACAACGTGGCCAAGGCAGGGAGAGGGTGGAGAAGAAATGCCTTGACCTTTCTTTCTTCCAATTCCCAGATCTGTCAGTGACTCCGTGGCTAAACTCCATCTCAAGCCAGAAGTCGAGGAAGCCTTGATGATGCAGCCAAAGACTTCACCCCCAAGGCACAGAGCAGGGCACAGCTGGGTAGAGGAGGGGTCTATGGTGAGTGAGAGGGATGCGGAATAACCATCACAGCAACTGAATTTCCCCAATGCTTGTGTCTTTGTCCCAAACGTCAGACAGTATCTGATTAAAATTTGGGGAGTGTGATTATTTGGGTTCATAAATGAGTTCCTGGAAAACCTTTTTAAAGGCTGAGAAAATCCCATTGTTTTCCAGACAACATCCTTGGCCCATTCATTAATCCATCCATTGATCAATATGCATTGATTCTGTCTACATTCCTGCTGCCCTATGAGACGGGCAGTGAGGACAGAAGTAAGACAGGCACCTCCCCTGCCTGTGGTCCAGGGATGAAACACACCAGTTGTATGCCATGAGAGTCTTAGTGCGGACATACGGGGGGCCACAGAAGGCTCACAGTGAGCCGGGGCAGGGAGTTCATGGGGACATCCGTGTCATGGTGTCCGGGAACAGCCACGGTGAGGAGGATGGGATGCAGATGCCGCCAGGACCTTGGAAATATCAGCACCACTCATGCTTTGAGATCAGCCTCCATTTGAAGATGTTGTTGCCATACTTTATCTAAGGGAAAGGTGCTTTTAGAAATGAATGAGCAGAGTTCTGGAAGAGGCTGCAGAGGCCAGAGCCATGCCCTGGAAGGCACTGTGCAGATGGCATAGAAAGCATCCTCAAGAAATCACACAGAAGGACATGCAGCCCAGCATAGCAAACGACTGGATGTGAGCAGCCGCCGGCTACGTTGCTTACACTAAACAATAATCTGAGATTCGGTCACTGAGAACTGATGTTAATGTTAACCTAACAGGCCTTCATGCTCTTTAAATGTAATTGAGCCTCCACTCATTTCACTAAAAAAAAAAAAAAAGCTCAAAGTGCAAAATGAATATTTTGGTAACATCTAGTTTAGAAATATGAACTTGTTCATGGCTTAGAGCAAAAAATCCAATGAATAAATAAATGAGAATGAATAAATGCTGGCTGCTGTCCAAGTACAGACCAAAATTTAGCAGTCCTAATTTCTCTCCATTTTGTTTTTCAGAACCATAAACCGTTATTATTTATTCAAAATATTTAACTTTTGGTGTAGGCATTAATTGCATTAATCTAAGAAATTGTGTTTGAGGTGGAAAGGATTATTTAGAAATAGTTTGAAATTTATTCCCCAGAAAGGCAAGTTCAGGAAATAATTTCAAAAGCTAACACCTTTGTTCTGTTTGGAGTCTTTATTCAATTAACTTTTAATTAGTGGGTTAGAATTATTTTAAAAAAGGATAATTCATATAATAAGTAAATTCCATCCTTCTTTTTTGAGGATACTGAGAAATGATGCTGTACCACATTTTTTTGTGGTAAAGGATAGTTTGTTCTAGATCTGGAATGTTTACTCGAGGTGGAAGATTCCTGGGGCAAAATTTTACAATGAAACTTTTGGAGTCATTCTTCTTGGAGGAGAAGTGCTGGAAAGTATGCATGACTAATGCTCATGACAGGACCGTTTTGGGTGACAATTCCAAATGCGAAACTCGATAAAGCAAACAGCAACAAAAACAGGGCCAGAGAAAGTGAGAGTGTTCTTTTAGTGCACATAAACAAGACACTACAAGAGACCTTTATAAATTGGATAAATTTGTCAAGTTACCTAGCCAATTTCCAGACACAAACAAATGTGTTTTAAATAAATAGAAAAAAAGATCATGGGGGTAAAAGGTACAATGTGATTCAGCCCAGACAAGATCTAACCATCACTTAATGTAAAATGCACTGACAGTTATGAGGACCCATACATATCTCATCAACAAAAGAATAAATCATGGCTCTCTTTTGTATGACAATCATAATTATGATGCAAAAGACACAATTTGATTTGATGATTTCATTAAGGTCTGCCTAGTTAAGGGTAAGTAATGATAAAAGCCAACTCAGAAGCACCATCCTTAGGGGATTAAATTGGTGTGAAGGAAGATTAGGGAGAGACAGTCGAATGTTTTAAAAAGCAAAATCTCTTTGAGGTCTTCTTTTCATGGAAAAGCTTCTGAAAAGGACATGCTTCCATGGAACTAGGCTGGGTGCTGTGCAGAGGATGCTGAGGGAAAAAAAAAAAAAACAAGTGAAGGCGCTGAGCTGCTCCTGAAAAGCTCCAGGAGCAGCAGCAACAGAGCCAGCCCATTCTCCCAGTTCCTGCTTGTGCTGAAGCCCAGGAGATGGTATGCAGTGGGCATCCTTAGTTATAGCAAAATACCATCTCATTCCTGAAGTTGAGAGCTGGGTGAAGCATTCACAGACACTCCTGGTCCAGGTCAGGAGAAGGAGCAGCAGAGGTCAGGGTGGAGCTGTATGAAAGTAACTGATCAGGACCCTGTGGGGACTTCCCAGGACAGAACCCCTGCCCCCATGTACTCCACCTGACTCTTGTCTGTAGAAAAACTTTAGCTTCCAGGGTTTCCCCAAGTTTCAAAAAATAAATTTAATCAGAGAAGTGAGAAAATGCAGAAAGAAGGGAAAACTGTCAAGGAAAGCAAAATAATGAGTTTAGCTATTAAACAAAGTCAAGGACACTTAGCTCCTCCTCAAGGGCTATAGATCATATTCTGAACCAGGTCCATTGAGCTGTTTTGTAGATACTGAAACCCCGCCAGGTGGAAGAAGTTAACTGTATGCTGCCCACAAGCTCGTAGACCCCAGACAAGTTGGAACTAGAAGGTTGATAATGTTGACTCCCATCTACCTCACCACTAACCAATCAGAAGAATGTCCACAAGCTGATCATGCACCCCACAACTCCCCTCCCTCACCCTGTCTTTAAATACCTTTTCCTGAAAGCCATCAGGGAGTTTGGGTCTTTTGAGCATTAGCTGCCTGGACTCCTTGCTTGGTGCCCTGCAGTAAATGCCTCACTTTCCTTCACCACAACCCAGTGTCCATAGGTTGGCTTTACAGCACTCAGGTGAGTGGACCCAAGTTTGGTTTGGTAACATGAAGACAAGACACATTCCCCAGTAGATGCTGAATGCTTTTGTCAAAATCAATTTATTTAGCAAGGAAAAGCTCCCCACAGACACCACATGCTCTTTGAGGTCATTAGTTCTCCTGCCTTTTCTGGATGGATGGATTTGGGTCACCTTCTTGGCCTGGAAAGCTCACACCTAAGTCTTGGCTGCAGACATACAGCATAATTTTCTTATCCATTTTGGGAGAACCACTGAGGGTTCCTCTTCCTGTAGCCAGACTGCTGAGCTGAACAAGAGAAAGTGTGTGGGAGTCCCAGGCTGCACACACCTGTCTGAAAGCATGGTGCAACACACACACTGTGTTCATAATTATGTTCTAAACTATTTAACACACTTCAGAGTCCCAGTCAAAGCTATGCGCACATATCCTACCAAAAGCTGATCTTCTCTTTTAAATGTCCAGGAAAGGAGTTACACAAGATTTTCAGAATGGTATTCATATGTAATTCATGTTTACAAGTTTCCTCCAAGAAAACAGATTGAAACAGAAACATTTCAATAACTATCTAACCACTTATTACCTATTATCTCTGTGCTTATTAGTTTCATATAAACTAAACTAAACTCAATTCATTGTTTTCCTTCTTTAATCTCTCCTCTTTTTAAGCATGCTGTGGACTGAACATGTCCTTTCAAAATTCCTAAGTTGAATCCCTAAAGCCTCAATGTGACCATATTTGGAGAGAGGACCTTTAGGAGATAATTAGGTTTAATGAATTCATAATGGGTGGGGCCCTAATCCAATAGGATATGTGGCCTTATAAGAAGAGGAAGAGAGATTTCTATTTCCATGCTGGCACAAAGAAGAGGCCATGTGAGGACTGTGAGAAGGTGGCTGTCTGCAAGCCAGGAAAATACCTCTCTGCAGACACTGACCATGCTGATACCCAGAACTGTGAGAAAATAAATTTCTGTTGTTTAAGCCACCCAGTGTGTGGTATTTGTTATAGCAGCCAAGCAGACTAATACAAACCATAAGTGTTGTTTGCCCTGGTTCCTCTGTTCTTATCCTGCATGCTCCCAGGGCACCTGGAGCTACTCCTGCAGTTAGGTATGTCCAGGGTACTGACCTCTCCTGTGAGCCATGAGTATGACTTCTGTCACTTCTGCAACTTTCCTTTACCTGCTACACCATGTTCTTAGGGCTTTTCCCCACTCAGCCTGCCCTTCTCCAATCTGGATTTCTTAGCCTGTCTCAAAAAGGTAATTTCTCAACTTTCCTCTATTTGTATTTCTTTTTCTGGATATAGTTCTTTTCTATGCTATACAAATCCCATTTCCAAGTGTACCACATGAAGATGCTTCTCCATGAACACTGTGGGGCATACAGTTGACAGTGGTGCAGATACAGACTCAAGGTAGATTAAAAAGCCACCATCTTCACAATGCTTTGAACAAAGAACTCATCAGTTTACCCCATGAGGATGGTAAAATCAAGAATAGAATCAAGGTTTATAACTTGATCTCTAGAAAAGATTGAACTGGACTGTAGTGAACTGAATTGAAGGAGATGAAAAGAAAAACGGGGCCCAAAAGATTTCTTGAAACTCCATAAAAGAAATGGATGCAAAACTCAGAACAAGTAATAAGTCCTCAGAGCCTTCTCATGGGAAATTCTGCATTCATGGATTTGCATTAAAGTAAAACAACCAGGTGAATAGATTGAGGGAAAAGGAGGATTTGGAAGGGTTGGGAGAATATACCTACTCCCAGTCCTCGGGGCCAGGCGGCACTACATTTCCTAGTCTGCTCTTGGATGAACCAGGGCATCAGGGAGAGCAAAGCCAGAGCAGGTGGGCTCCCCGGCCTTGCTCAGTGTAACCACAGTGGTACGTCCTCAGCATCCTGCTGCTAGGTAACTGCAGGTTGCCCTGTGTGGATTCTCTTTCCAAAAGGATTTGAGTGTTGGCTGTAGAGTATTTGATATTAAAAATAAAATACAATTTTAAATGATTTGAGGTGTAAAGAAAGGTATGAAGTAATAATCATAGCTAAGAGCTATTGGGCATTTCTGTTCCTGGGCAAGCACTGTTCTATGTCCCTAGTTTGTATTACCTCATTGGAGCCTTATAACAACCCAGTGAGGTGGGAGCTACTGTTATCCAGATTTTAGAGGTAAAGAGGCAGAGGCACAGAGAAGCAAACAAATGTGAGCAAGGCCAGGCAGTGAGGAGCGGGCAGAGCTGTGGTTCCAAGGGTCCTTCTGCCCTATAGCCCTGCTCCTCAGTACAACCTCAGTGTGATGAAGATGACCATCTGTGCCGATGGTGGGCAGGGGCAAGGTCTTCACTGAACCCTAAGGGCGATGCACCAAGCAACTTCTCTTCTCAGTACGTTCTGATTTCCCTACTCAGTCCTTCTATGGTGGTTTCCAGGAAAAGATTCAGTGGCAATGCCCTTATGGTTCTTTTCCTCTGTTTGCTTTCCTCTCTTGGTCATGTGGACTGTGATGTGCCACCAGGAAGACTTTTCTTGGCTGTTTGGAAGGATGCTTCTTCTCCTCCTAGTTATCTGGACATCCCCCTGTTCCACTGGCCACACCAAGGAACATGGCACCTTTTTGGTACCCAAATCCATCTCACCTTGCTTGTCCTTCAGTCTTTCCAGGGCAGCAGGGGTCCAGCTAGAGTCCAAGCCACTCCCAGCCTGGACTCGGAGATGTCTGTGTGACCACCTGCTGGCCAGGTGGTGGTCACTAGGGATGGCCCAAGGGACTGTGCTGTCTCCTAAGAGAGAACATGCCTTGGAGGAAGGGAGATAAAGAAGCTTAAGGGCCCCAAGAGGAAGCCTCAGGCCCTGAGTATGAGGCCCCCTCTTGACTAACCCAACAGCAGCTGTTGTGGTTGAATTGTGTCCCCACCTCCCAGAAAAGATGTGTTGGAGTCCTAGGCCCCAGGATCTGTGTTGTACACGGGGTCCTTACAGAGGTAAATCCAGTTAAGACAAGGTCGTTAGGATGGCCCAGATCCAACATGGCGGGTATCTTGCAAAAGGGGGAAATTTGGACACCCACACACAGAGAAGGCCACTTGAACATGGAGACAGAGGTCGATTAGGGTGATGCTTCTACAAGCCAAGGAACGCTGAAGATCTCCAGCAGACCACCAGGTGCCAGGAGAGGAACCTACAGCAAACTAAGAAGGAACCAGTCTTTCAGACACCTTGATCTCAGACTTCTGCTTTCAGAACTGGGGGACGATCAGCTTCTGTTGTTCAAGCCACCCAGTCTGTGATGCTTTTTCAGGCAGCCCGAGCTGACTGAGGGCCCAGCCCTGACAAGCAGCGCTGCTTTGGTGCTCAGGGGGAGAGTGACCTCGGCTGAGTGGGGAGAGAGGGGGCTCTCCTTGCTGTGACTGGAAGGTGGCGTTGTGCTGGTCCTTCCCAGACTCTGGGCTGGGTGCTGGCTCACGAGCAGCCTGGCTGGAAGCTTGTCTTGGGCGAGGTGTGGGCCCAGCTGAGGTAGGAGGAGCAGGGCCTCAGAGGTGGTCCAGGTTGACGCTGGACGCCATAATGCAGCTCCGGTGCACAGCCTCGAGGATGAGGTGGACACCTCTGCATAGGTGGGGGGCAGGTGGTGGAGGTGACACTGGACTGCCTCTTGCAAGCACACATGTGATGCCCATGGGGGTCCCCAGACCTAATGGGAGCCAGAAAGATGGGGGCTTCCTTCAGGGGCTGGATGTTTTTGGGAGTCCAGAGCCTATAGATGGAAGTGACTTGTAAAAGCAGATTGCAAACTTCGTTCTCTGTCTGCAGAGTACTTGTATACAGAGGGTTTTGAGTCTGTCAGGGTGCTTACTGCTCCATTTAATTAGCTTGTTCAGTGTGGGCACAGCACACTGAGGGAGAGGTGTGCAGAGCGAGGTCTCCAGGCTTTTAGGATGGGGGACATTGAACAATTGTGGAATGAGTCCAGGATTGAAAGTCCAGAGACCTGCACTCCAGCCCATGAGCTTCTGGTGACTGAATTGGTCACACAGACCCCTGGGCCTCGTTTACCCAGCTGCACAGCGAGATCACTTCAGGTCTAACATTTCAGTTTTATCATACACTTGCTCTTCTCTGAGGTTGGAATCGAGGCACAACCAAGAGACACATCTTTGTGTATCAGATGCAGATTAATAGCAAACAAAACGCCAAGAGTCCTGACCTGGGGAGGGAGTATTAACAAACATGGGGTCCAGCCAGGGCAGGGAAGTGATAGAGACAGCTTGAGAAGGAGCAGGAAAACTCCATCACAGGACATCGCTCTTCCCAAACACTTAAATCCAGCAGGCCAGATACGTCATCACTAAAGCCTGTTGACAGGTGCTGGTGGAGATGGGGCTGGAATCCAACAGTGCGGGTGGGTCACCAGACATGATCAGCACCTCCGAAATCCCCGCAGATTCTGGGATCTTGCTTTGGATTCGAGCTGCATTGGAAATAGAAGCATTGTGGAGACAGGCATCACTTTTTAAGCTTACAATGAATTGTACTTCTTAGGGAGCCAGGTTGTGCTGTGCTAAATGACATGTCAGCACGTACCAGCAAATGTGATCAATAGTTTATGTGTCACCACAAATGCAAAGGAATAGCACCTGGCTAATACGAGTCAGCCCAATACCTTCCTAAGCATGGGTTCCTAAATTAACATCTCACGCTGAATTTTTATCTAAACCCTTGGTTAAGGTTTCAATTTCCCTAACAAACAACCAAAAACCTCAAAGATCTTTCCATTGTAGGCTGTGCTGGAAACTTGATAAATGATGCCTCCTACCTGATTTTGCACTGGCATCAGAAATTCATCATTTCAATTTATCATCTGTCTCATTGGTGTCAGAGCTGACTTGTTCCTTGCTTGAGTGTTACTTCGCTCTGTGCACCAGGAACAGCTTATAGCAGCAGACAGGCCTGTGCTCCACCCTGTGACGACGGGAAGTGTGGAGAACGCTTGCTGTCTGCCCAGCACGTGGCCCAGGAGCAGGGCTCACGGGTCTTTAGAGACACCCTCCCACCACCGATAACCAAATTCTTATCAGTAGCAAATGTCAGCCTAGAAGGCCTGCCTTGAAGCCCTTCCAATGTCCTCTTTCTCCCATCTCCCCAGCTGGACTAAGAGTTGAGAGAACCAGCCTCCTGCCAGCGTTCACAGGATGTGAAGCAGGGACAGGCGGGCAGCCTCCACTAATGGGCAGCATGTGGGAGCCGGGGTCACAGGTGGCTCCAGAGGGGCCAGAAAAGGCAGGGGTCCATCCCACCTGTGGTTGCCAAGCCAGGGCCAGGGCCAGGGCCAGGGTTCAGGCAGGAGGATAGCCTCCAGGAAGCCTTTTGACCTATGGCATGTCCCCTCCACTGGCAGATGTGTGTTCAGAGGCACCAGCCTCCAATGGTTGGGTGATGCATGTGGATGGTGTGTCAAGAGCCAGGCAGAGCCCCCAGTGGCCCGGCAGGTGCTGGTCTTTGTTCCTGTGCCTCTCAAGAGCTGCTGTCTGCTTTCCCAGCCAGGAGCCGATCGTCACCAACTTTAGATGTTTGCATCCCTTTGAATCAGGCAGCTCCTTTCTGGGCTGCCAGGTCCCCAGGAAGTGTTCTTCCCCCTCCAGCCTGTGGGCCTGGTTGTGAGCACACCCACCTTACCTTGAACAGCCCTGGGAGCAGCTCTGTGCAGGCAGTGCTGTGGGCCTGGTCCTGCACCCCAGCCCACCGGCAGCACAGCACCCACCAGGCCCCCATGCACGGGGACCAGGGAGCATTTGCAAGGCCATCAAGGTCACAGTCCGGGGGAGGTGGCAGGTGCACTGAGACAAAGTGAGAAATGCCCCAGTGGGGAGAGGCAGACTCACGCATTCATTCCTTAGGTCCCCTGGAGGCTGCCTAAGAATGGGCCCTGGGCCTGGTGTGCTTCCTCACCAAGAGGTAGAGTCCTCACAGCCCGTGCTAGACCTGTGACCTTGTGTGGCATGTTAGTCCCTACTTCAGATGCAGTGTGTGCTCCTTTGGTCCTCTTCAGTGTGTACCATATGGCATCTGGCCAACCAACTGCTCTATCTGTCCCTTGTGGGGAGTGGACTGGGACCTTCCACTGTGGCACAAGATGGGTGCATGCAGGCCAATAGCCCTGCATCAGCTGCAGGAGGGACCCACCAGCCCTGGGAGGCCAATGCTTACTGCAGAAGCTGATCTTGCTCTGTCTCGTCTCTACGGGGGAAGAGCATTGTCCCATCCAGGACTTGGCTGCAAGCTTTTCCTTGGCAACTCCGACACCGAGATGCAGTGGGCAGCAGTGATTTACTCCTGGGGGTGGGCAACAGAGGCCGCTTGCTCAACAACTCCCCAGAGGTGTGCAGTACACAGCACATGTGACTGGGCTTAGGGAGGGCTGGGGTCTGCCGTCAGATCAAGGGACTGCATGGAACTAGGGGCTCTGCCTCCAAGCCCTCATTGAATATGCCTCCTGCCCGGAAGCACTTTCTGCAGTGCCCAACCCCTAAAGCACTGGATCAGTGCCGTCATCCTGACCCCACTGTGGCCCAGCATCAGCCCCACCACCAGTGTGAGGCAGGCTTTGGGGTCAAAACCCACATACCAGGGGTAGGGCACATGGGAATCCGTGCCTCGTGCAGCATCCAGTGTAGCCTTGGAGCTCTCTAAATACCTTCTTCCCCCCCGCTATTAAGATAACTTTCTTTTGGTTTTCTGAGCATATAATTGATCCATGCTTATTGCAAAAAAAAAATTAAGCAATACCTTTAATAAACATAGCTTACAAAAGTGGAATCATTTGGAATGTTACCACCCTGAGAAAACCATCATTATCATGAAGGTGACCATCTTTACACATCCCTTTTTATATAGGTTTCCTCTTTCTACATTTTTTTTCAGGCCTTGCCGTGGGGCGTGCAGGATCTTAGTTCCCCAACTAGGGACTGAACCCGTGCCCCCTGCACTGGAAGCGCAAAGTCATAACCACTGGACCGCCAGGGAAGTCCTACAATGGTTTTAAAACTGGGGAAGCGGTTTTGGCTCCAGGGGGTCCAGTGTGGAAGGAAGATGGTGAGTATGCTGTCCCTGGGCTTGAGCTCAGGTCAGCCACCCTCTGTCAGTCCCTCCTGCATCCTTCTGCCCACCCCCCCCCCCGCCACTCACTTCCTGAGATCCTGAGCCCCTCCTCAGCATGTGAGTACAAAGAACAAGGACCCAATGTTCCTTTCTAAGTGTAGCTGCTCAGCTGGGCTCTGGCAAAGGAAGGGCTAGAGGGCCACTTCTCTGAGTGCCCAGCTGGTGAAGTCCCAGGATTAGAGGAGCTCCTGCTGGGGCTCCAAGGAGGCTCCGCCCTCCCCAGTACCCCTCAGCACCGATGTTGGTCAGTTTTGTTCCAGCTGCATCCTGGTGTTAGGTTGAAGCAAGAGTGAGCATCCTTCTCTGACAGAATCTCCGCCAACGGGAGGCCATCCGTCTTGGTGGCTGGCGTCCGCACCGAGACACCTCCCTTCCTCTTAGCTGCCAGAAATATTCCTGTTTCAGCTCCCTGAGCTGCTGATTCATGGCTGTCCTTAGGGCACCAGTCACGGCTGAACCCTGAGGGTTCAGACTTGAGAGGGTGTCCAGGTGGCCTTGGGAATTGTCCTCCATGAGTTCAGAACTATTATCTTGCAGTTTCGCTCCAGGGCATTTGTGCCTACATAAATCTCACAAAACCAACTCCCTATAGGGACCAATATCTGTAATGATCGAGTTATGGTTTTACAGCTCTTATGTATGGGTTCCTGGGAGACAGACTGTCTGCAGAGATGTCTTTCCTGGGAGTGAGGCTCTACAGAAGTGAGGGCGGCAGGACTGTCCGAGAGATGCTGATTCACAGGGTGGGTTCAGCTGAGCCCCGGGAAGGGAGCTGTCACCCTGGGTGGTCTCTCGAGTTATCATAGTTGGAGGTGAGCAGGTGGGCCTTAGACCGTCCCTCAGGGGGTGCTACCTTGGGCAGAGCAGCTGTTCTCTGCAGCCAAGGGCATCACCAGGCATATTAGATTGCCAGGACTGCTTAGCAAAGTACCACAGGACACGTGACTTAAACAGCTGACATTTATTGCCCACAGGCTGGAGGCTGGAAGTCCAAGTTCAAGGTGTCAGCAGGGTTGGTTCCTTCTGAGGGCTGCAAGGACAGGATCTGTTCCAGACCCCTCTCCTTGGCCTGCAGTCTCTTCATCTTTCCTCTATGCATGTCTGTCTCTGTGTCCAAATTTCTCCTTTTTATAAGAATATCAGTCATATTGAATTAGGGCTGTGATATTGTGATTTATAATCAGAAATATATATTTGATTTTCATCCCTGATTCTTGCACAGAGCTCCTAGAACCCTTGGAATTTCCTAAATGTTAAGAGCAACAAAGGTGTCTTTGTTAGTGAGGTGACTTTTGGAAGCACCTAAGGATGGTTGCCAAGGGACCCAACCCTGTGATTGGAGGTTTGAAATTTTAGTCCCACCCCCTGACTTCTGGGGAGGAAACAGGAGCTGGGGGTTGAATTAGTCACCAATTGCCAATGATTTAATCAGTTATGCCTATGTAATGAAGCCTCCATAAAAATCCAAAGAGATCAGGTTGGAGACCTTCCAGGTTGGTGAACACCTGGGAGAGTGGTGCACCTGGATAGAGCATGGGAGAGCTGTGCCCTTCCCCATACATTTCCCTAAGCATCTCTTCCATCTGGCTGTTCCTGAGTTATATACTTTTATAATAAATCAGTAATCTAGTAAGTAAACTGGCTTCCTGAGTTTTGTGAGCCGTTCTAGCAAATTAATAGAACCCAAGGATGGGGTCATTGGAACCTCCAATCTATAGCCAGTTGGCCAGAAGCCCAAGTGGCAACCTGGACTTGTGATTGGCATCTGAAGTGGTTGGGGGTGTAGTCTTGTAGGATTGAGCCCTTAACCTGTAGGATCTGTTGGTAGAGAGTAGAGAGTGTCAGAATTGAATTGAATTGTAGGATACCCAGTTTGTGTCCCAGATTTGCTTGGATGTGTGCAGTCAGAATTATAGGGCCTACCCTAATGACGTCATTACTCTTAACTAATTACGTCTGCAATGACCCTATTTCCAAATACAGCCATATTCTGAGGTACTGAAAGGTTAGGACTTCAACATGTGAATTTTGCTGAAGACACACCTCAACACATAACACCCAGGAAGGTTACAGCAGTGAACCATTGGCAGGTGACATCCCCACAAGTGGGTGATGGGGTGCACTGCCCCCAAAGAGGCCATCATGATATTCAACTTCACAGCATTGCTGAAAGCTTAGAAATCTCCTGACTGGTCTAAATTTTGTTTTCATTACATGGCTGAAAGCTGTAAGCTTTGTCAATTTAAGTAAACTCTGTCTGTCTGGTGTTTCTATATTATTGACATTTATCCTGCCATCTGAAATAAATATACGATAAAAGTACATATTAATTCAGTCAATTTCATATTTATTTGAATTTCTGAATTTGTCTTCTCTCCATTCTTCATTTGGACTTTTAGAATAACTTTTTGTTCTCATACCTTATAGTATAAAATTTCATGTCATTTACTTTATAGTTTTCTCAAGTGCACAAGAAAATATTATTTTACTTGACCTTTAAAAATGACTTTTACCTTAAAAAAGAATTGTTTAGGACGAGGGGAAGATGGTGGAAGAGTAACACGCGGAGATCACCTTCCTCCCCACAGATACACTAGAAATACATCTACACATGGAACAACTCCTACAGAACACCTACTGAATGCTGCCAGAAGATTCAGACCTCCCAAAAGGAAAGAAAGTCCCCACGTACCTGGGTAGGGCCAAAAAAAAAAAAAAGAGTAAACAGAGACAAAAGAATACGGATGGGCCCTGCACCAATGGGAGGAGGCCGTGAAGGAGGAAAGGTTTCCACACACTAGGAAGCCCCTTCGCGGGTAGAGACTGCGTGGGGGCGGAGGGGGAAAGCTTCAGAGCCGTGGAGGAGAGTGCAGCCACAGGGGTGCAGAGGGCAAAGTGGAGAGATTCCCGCACAGAGGATCGGTGCCGACCAGCACTCACCAGCCCAAGAGGCTTGTTTGCTCACCCGCCGGGGCAGGCAGAGCTGGGAGCTGAGACTCAGGCTTCTGTCAGAGCGCAGGGAGAGGACTGGGGTTGGCAGCATGAACACAGCCTACAGGGGGTTAGTGCACCACAGCTAGCCGTGAGGGAGTCCGGGAAAATGTCTGGACCTGACGGAGAGGCAAGAGACTTTTTCTTCCCTCTTTGTTTCCTGGTGCGTGAGGAGAAGGGATTAAGAGCGCTGCTTAAAGGAGCTCCAGAAACAGGCGCGAGCCGTGGCTAAAAGCGCAGACTCCAGAGACAGGCATGAGATGCTAAGGCTGCTGCTGCCGCCACCAAGAAGCCTGTGTGCGACCACAGGTCGCTCACCACACCTCCCTTCTGGGGAGCCTGTGCAGCCCGCCACTTCCAGGGTCCCAGGATCCAGGGACAACTTCCCCGGGAGAACGCACGGCATGCCTCAGGCTGGTACAACGTCACGCTGGCCTCTGGCGCCCCAGGCTCACCCCGCACTCCGTGCCCCTCCCTCCCCCTGGCCTGAGTGAGCCAGAGCCCCCAAAGCAGCTGCTCCTTTAACCCCGTCCTGTCTGACCAAAGAACAGACGTCATCCAGCGACCTACACGCAGAGGCGGGGCCAAATCCAAAGCTGAGCCCCGGGAGCTGTGCGAACAAAGAAGAGAAAGGGAAATCTCTCCCAGCAGCCTCAGGAGTGGCGGATTAAACTTCACAATCAACTTGATGTATCCTGCATCTGTGTGCATCTTTGGAATACATGAATAGACAACGAATCATCCCAAATTGAGGAGGTGGACTTTGAGATCAAGATTTATGATTTCTTCCCCTTTTCCTCTTTTTGTGAATGTGTATGCTTCTGTGTCAGATTTTGTCTGTATAGCTTTGCTTCCACCATTTGTCCTACGGTTCTATCCATCCGTTTTTTTTTTTTTTTAATTTCTTTTTAAAACAAAACTTTTGTTTTTCTTAATAATTATTTTTTATTTTAATAACCTTGATTTTATTTTATCTTCTTTCTTTCTTTCTTTCCTTTCGTTCTTTCTTTCTTTCTTCCTTCCTTCCTTCCTTGCTTGCTTGCTTCCTTCCTTCCTTTCTTTCATTCTTTCTTTCTTCCTTCCTTTCTTTCTTCTTTCTTTCTACTTTTTCTCCCTTTTATTCTGAGCCGTGTGAATGAAAGGCCCTTGGTGCTGCAGCCAGGAGACAGTGCTGTGCCTCTGAGGTGGGAAATCCAACTTCAGGACACTGGTCCACAAAAGACCTCCCAGCTCCATATAATATTAAATGGCGAAAATCTCCCAGAGATCTCCATCTCAATACCAGCACCTAGCTTCACTCAACGACCAGCAAGCTACAGTACTGGACACCATATGCCAAACAACTAGCAAGACAGGAACACATCCTCACCCATTAGCAGAGAGGTTGCCTAAAATCATAATAAGTCCACAGACACCCCAAAACACACCACCAGACGTGGAACTGCCCACCAGAAAGACAAGATCCAACCTCATACACCAGAACACAGACATTAGTCCCATCCACAAAAAAGCCTACACAACCCACTGAACCAACTTTAGCCACTGGGGACAGACACCAAAAACAACGGGAACTACGAACCTGCAGCCTGCAAAAAGGAGACACCAAACACAGTAAGATAAGCAAAATGAGAAGATAGAAAAACACACAGCAGATGAAGGAGCAAGATAAAAACCCACCAGACCTAACAAATGAAGAGGAAATAGGCAGTCTACCTGAAAAAGAATTCAGAATAATGATAGTAAAGATGATCCAAAATCTTGGAAATTGAATAGAGAAAATGCAAGAAATATTTAACAAGGACCTAGAAGAACTAAAGATGAAACAAACAACTCTAGATGGGATCAGTAGCAGAATAACTGAGGCAGAAGAACTGATAAGTGACCTGGAAGATAAAATAGTGGAAATAACTACTGCATAGCAGAATAAAGAAAAAAGAATGAAAAGAACTGAGGACAGTCTCAGAGACCTCTGGGACAACATTAAACACACCCACATTCAAATTATAGGGGTTACAGAAGAAGAAGAGAAAAAAAAGGGACTGAGAAAGTATTTGAAGAGATCGTAGTTGAAAACTTCCCTAATATGGGAAATGAAATAGTTAATTAAGTCCAGGAAGCACAGAGAGTCTCATACAAGATAAATCCAAGGAGAAATACACCAAGACACATATTAATCAAACTGTCAAAAATTAAATACAAAGAAAACATATTAAAAGCAACAAGGGAAAACAACAAATAACACACAAGGGAATCCTCATAAGGTTAACAGCTGATCTTTCAGCAGAAACTTTGCAAGCCAGAAGGGACTGGCAGGACATATTTAAAGTGATGAAGGAGAAAAACCTGCAACCAATATTACTCTACCCAGCAAGGATCTCATTCAGATTTGATGAAGAAATTAAAACTTTTACAGACAAGCAAAAGCTGAGAGAGTTCAGCACCACCAAACCAGCTTTACAACAAATGCTAAAGCAACTTCTCTAAGCAAGAAACACAAGAGAAGGAAAAGACCTACAATAACGAAACAAAAACAACTAAGAAAATGGGAATAGGAACATACATATCAATAATTACCTTAAATGTAAATGGACTAAATGTTCCCACCAAAAGACACAGATTGGCTGAATGGATACAAAAACAAGACCCATATATATGCTGTCTACAAGAGACCCACTTCAGACCTAGAGACACATACAGACTGAAAGTAAGGGGATGGAAAAAGATATTCCATACAAATGGAAACCAAAAGAAAGCTGGAGTAGCAATTCTCATATCACACAAAATAGACTTTAAAATAAAGACTATTAGAAGAGACAAAGAAGGACACTACATAATGATCAAGGGATCGATCCAAGAAGAAGATATAACAATTGTAAATATTTATGCACCCAACATAGGAGCACCTGAATACATAAGGCAAATACTAACAGCCATAAAAGGGGAAATTGACAGTAACACATTCATAGCAGGGGACTTTAACACCCCACTTTCACCCATGGACAGATCATCCAAAATGAAAATAAATAAGGAAACACAAGCTTTAAATGATACATTAAACAAGATGGATTTAATTGATATTTATAGGACACTCCATCCAAAAAAACAGAATACACATTTTTCTCAAGTGCTCATGGAACATTCTCCAGGATAGATCATATCTTGAGTCACAAATGAAGCCTTGATAAATTTAAGAAAATTGAAATTGTATCAAGTATCTTTACTGACAACAATGCTATGAGACTAGATATCAATTACAGGAAAAGATCTGTAAAAAATACAAACACATGGAGGCTAAACAATATACTACATAATAACGAAGTGATCACTGAAGAAATCACAGAGGAAATCAAAAAATACCTAGAAACAAATGACAATGGAGACAGGACAACCCAAAACCTATGGGATGCAGGAAAAGCAGTTCTAAGAAGGAAGTTTATAGCAATACAATCTTACCTTAAGAAACAGGAAACATCTCGAATAAACAACCTAACCTTGCACCTAAAGCAATTAGAGAAAGAAGAACAAAAAAAGCCCCCAAAGTTAGCAGAAGGAAAGAAATAATAAAAATCAGATCTGAAATAAATGAAAAAGAAATGAAGGAAACAATAGCAAAGATCAATAAAACTAAAAACTGGTTCTTTGAGAAGATAAACAAAATAGATAAACCATTAGCCAGACTCATGAAGAAATAAAGGGAGAAGACACAAATCAATAGAATTAGAAATGTAAAAGGAGAAGTAACAACTGACACTGCAGTAATGCAAAAGATCATGAGAGATTACTACAAGCAACTACATGCCAATAAAATGTACAACCTGGAAGAAATGGACAAATTCTTAGAAATGCACAACCTGCCACGACTGAATCAGGAAGAAATAAAAAATATGAACAGACCAATCACAAGCGCTGAAATTGAAACTGTGATTAAAAATCTTGCAACAAACAAAAGCCCAGGACCAGATGGCTTCACAGGGGAATTCTATCAAACATTTAGAGAAGAGCTAACACCTATCCTTCTCAAACTCTTCCAAAATATAGCAGAGGGAGGAACACATTTAAACTCATTCTACGAGGCCACCATCAAATTGATACCAAAACCAGACAAGGATGACACAAAGAAAGAAAACTACAGGCCGATATCACTGATGAACATAGATGCAAAAATCCTCAACAAAATGCTAGCAAACAGAATCCAACAACACATTAAAAGGATCATACACCATGATCAAGAGGAGTTTATTCCAGGAATGCAAGGATTTTTCAATATACGCAAATCAATCAACATGATACACCATATTAAAAAATTGAAGTAGAAAACCCATATGATCATCTCAATAGATGCAGAGAAAGCTTTTGACAAAATTCAACACCCATTTATGATTAAAAAAAAAAAACCCTGCAGAAAGTAGGCATAGAGGGAAATTTTCTCAACATAATAAAGGCCATATATAACAAACCCACAGCCAACATTGTCCTCAATGGTGAAAAACTGAAAGGATTTCCACTAAGATCAGGAACAAGTGAAGGTTGTCCACTCTCACCACTCTTATTCAACATAGTTTTGGAAGTTTTAGCCACAGAAATCAGAGAAGAAAAGGAAATAAAAGGAATCCAAAACAGAAAAGAAGAAGTAAAGCCGTGTTTGCAGATGACATGATACTATACATAGAGAATCCTAAAGATGCTACCAGAAAACTACTAGAGCTAATCAGTGAATTTGGTAAAGTAGCAGGATACAAAATTAATGCACAGAAATCTCTGGCATTCCTATACACTAATGATGAAAAATCTGAAAGTGAAATCAAGAAAACACTCCCATTTACCATTGCAACAAAAAGAATAAAATATCTATGAATAAACATACCTAAGGAGACAAAAGACCCGTATGCAGAAAATTATAAGACACTGATGAAAGAAATTAAAGGTATACCATCTTCTTCGATTGGAAGAATCAACATTGTGAAAATGACTCTACTACGCAAAGCAATCTACAGATTCAATGCAATCCCTATCAAATACCACTGGCATTTTTCACAGAACTAGAATAAAAAAATTCACAATTTGTATGGAAACACAAAAGACCCCGAATAGCCAAAGCAATCTTGAGAATGAAAAACGGAGCTGGAGGAATCAGTCTCCCTGACTTCAGACTATACTACAAAGCTACAGTAATCAAGACAGTCTGGTACTGGCACAAAAACAGAAAGATAGATCAATGGAAAAGGATAGAAAGCCCAGAGATAAACCCACACACATATGGTCACCTTATCTTTGATAAAGGAGGCAGGAATGTGCAGTGGAGAAAGGACAGCCTCTTCAATAAGTGGTGCTGGGAAAACTGGACAGGTACATGTCAAAGTATGAGATTAGATCACTCCCTAACACCATACACAAAAATAAGCTCAAAATGGATTAAAGACCTAAATTTAAGGCCAGAAACTATCAACCTCTTAGAGGAAAACATAGGCAGAACACTCTATGACATAAATCACAGCAAGATCCTTTTTGACCCACCTCCTAGAGAAATGGAAATAAAAACAAAAATAAACAAATAGGACCTAATGAAACTTCAAAGTTTTTGCACAACAAAGAAAACCATAAACAAGACCAAAAGACAACCCTCAAAATGGGAGAAAATATTTGCAAATGAAGCAACTGACAAAGGATTAATATCCAAAACTTATAAGCGGCTCATGCAGATCAATAACAGAAAAACAAACAACCCAATCCAAAAATGGGCAGAAGACCTAAATAGACATTTCTCCAAAGAAGATATACAGACTGCCAACAAACACATGAAAGAATGCTCAACATCATTAATCATTAGAGAAATGCAAATCAAAACTACCATGAGATATCATCTCACACCAGTCAGAATGGTCATCATCAAAAAATCCAGAAACAATAAATGCTGGAGAGGGTGTGGAGTAAAGGGAACACTCTTGCACTGCTGGTGGAAATGTGAATTGGTACAGCCACTATGGAGAACCGTATGGAGGTTCCTTAAAAAACTACAAATAGAACTACCATATGACCCAGCAATCCCACTACTGGGCATATACCCTGAGAAACCATAATTCTAAGAGTCATGTACCAAAATCTTCATTGCATCTCTATTTACAATAGCCCAGAGATGGAAACAACCTAAGTGTCCATCAGCGGATGAATGGATAAAGAAGATGTGGCACATATATACAATGGAATATTACTCAGCCATAAAATAAACGAAATTGAGCTATTTGTAGTGAGGTGGATAGGCCTAGAGTCTGTCATACAGAGTGAAGTAAGTCAGAAATAGAAAGAAAAATACCGTATGCTAACACATATATATGGAATTTAAGAAAAAAAAAATGTCATGAAGAACTTAGGGGTAAGAGAGGAATAAAGACACAGACCTACTAGAGAATGGACTTGAGGATATGGGGAGGGGGAAGGGTAAGCTGTGACAAAGCGAGAGAGTGGCGTGGATATATATACACTAGCAAACATAAAATAGATAGCTAGTGGGAAGCAGCCGCATAGCACAGGGAGATCAGCTTGTTGGTTTGTGACCACCTATAGGGGTGGGATAGGGAGTGTGGGAGGGAGGGAGACGCAAGAGGCAAGAGATATGGGAACATATGTATATGTATAACTGATTCACTTTGTTATAAAGCAGAAAGTAACACACCATTGTAAAGCAATTATACTCCAATAAAAATGTTAAATAAAAAGAATTGTTTACTTTGAGAAAAACTCAGATTACTGTCATTATGGTATCCTCAAATCACCATCATGTAAAATTTTCTGAGGAAACCCACGTATAACCGAGTTATTCTAGGACCTTGTTAACTGGAACTTTGGATGAAGATGAAGACAGATGACGGTTTATCAAATTTCACCCAATCGTACATAGCAACAAGTCATAATAAGATGAAGTGGCAGGAGCGCTAGGCGGGGAGGGGAGAGATATGTGTTCCTCTCCTTCCAGCCACTGACGAACCAGTGCACGTTCTCTCCACTCTTGTGTCTCCCTTTGCTCCCTTAGGACAATGGAGGGGGCGAGGGTCCACGTGGGAAATGCCAGTCCAGACAGCCAGTGCTGTTCATTCCAGTGTGTTCCCCAAGGGGTTCTGGCACTGCTGGGTAAGTGATTCTGATACAGCTCTCTTTTATTCCAGCTCATCATGACTCCACTTCGACGACAGGTGTGCTGTGCACATCTGCAGTCCCAGGGGCATTAGCCCTGAGCTATTGAAGAGGTATCAGCAGGCCTCAGCCCTCCCCAGATGGCCTTTGCTTCCCTGTCAGAGATCCAATGTCCCTCACCTGACCAGAATTTGCCTTTTCAGAACGTTCCATTGACTTAGAAAATACCTGACTACAAGAATGAGTTTCTGGAGAACCCCAAACCAAGCAGGGAGTGTCGCTGGTGGTTGATGTGACTTGAGAATATCGTTCAAAGACGTCAGAGCAAGGATTGTGTTACTATAATTGTGGGCATAGGAGACCCGAGTTTTGTTTGAGGCAGCGAGAGGGGACCTAGAAGGGGGACTCCCTCAGAGGGGAATCCTGGGAAGAGGGTCCAGCATAGAAGCCCAGGTGTCCACGGAGGAAAGAAGAATTCGTGGCACAGTGAGTGGGGGCCACCCAAGGGGATTTACAACTTTGCCCTGGACTCTCCTTTTTGGGATGAAAACAGGAAACATGGTAAATTTATGGTTTTTCCCCAATATAGTTAGTGTATGAACACAATGTATTGATTAGATATTAACAAGTACTTCTGTACATTTAAACAATACAGACATTACCCGGCACCTACTGTGATTTTGGCTGTCTTAAAAATCACACTTCACGGTGCTCGCCACGACCATCAGGGCATCTCTCATGTAACGAAAATCTCCATGTGATGCTGTTCATCCAGCTCAGGGCCTGGTCTGAAATAGGCACTCAGTACACATTTATTATTGTTATTATTATCATTATTATTTTACGAAATAGTGTTTTCTCAGTGAGCAGAGCCTGGGTTCTAATCTACAGTTCCAGTTCCTGACCCCCTTGTAAAGCAATGAACACCAATTGCATTATACTTAGCCCTGTACTTGGCAAACGATAGAAGAATTGTGTCAGTTTCCTAATTGCCTACTGGTTAAAACTTCAGTTAATTTAGGACAAGGTGATTCCTGGTATTTAGCCTTGTTCTCCTTATAAAACTTGAAGAGTTGTCAGCAGCCATCCCATCCCGTCCCTGGCACGTGGCAGCTTCGAGCAGACCTGACTGCATCCACAAATGTGTAATAGTTGGTGCTAACATGATGACATGGAAGGAGTGCTCCACTTTGGGTGATAAAATCACATTTTGCATCATTATTGTCATCAAAGCATTGCTCACCTGTTATCTCAGTTGATTCTCGTGAAAGCCCTGTGGGGAAATCAGGGGTCAGGACCCTACTTGACTGAAAAGGAGCCTGACACCACTGGGACACCTGACCTGCTGGGGTTTCATGGCTTGTATGTGGTGTGACAGCCCAAGAGGTTGGCAGGACTAACTTGCTGTTCTTCCTTTCAAACTTTTATTTTTTTATTTTAAAAAAAAATTGTCTCTATTTTTTTAACTGAAGTATAGTTGATTTACAAGATTGTTAGTTTCAGGTATACAGCAAAGCAATTCGGTTAAACATATATATATATATATATATATATATAAATCTATTCTTTTTAAGATTCTTTTCGATTATAGGTTATTACTAGATATCGAGTACAGTTTCCTGTTCTATACAGTAGGACCTTGTTGGTTATCTATTTTATATATAGTAGTAGTATATGTTAATCATATATTAATCCCAAACTCCTAATTTATCCCTCCCCCTTTTCCTATTTGGTAACCATAAATTTGCCTTCTATGTCTGAAAAGTCTATTTCTGTTTTGTAAGTGCAAATTTTTTTTTTAATGACCAATATCTCTATCCCTGGAGTGAGATTAAAGGAAACAAAAACTTCTTTTAAAAATGTAATGTGATATTGTAATCACAGATCAAGGAAAAATCTTAAAGGCATTCAGATCTTGCCAGTTTCCTCCATACCTGAGCCTTATTTGTCTTAATAATAAGGCTAATATTATTATTAATATTAAAACCACCCAGGCTTCCCTGGTGGCACAGTGGTTAAGAATCCTCCTGCCAATGCAGGGGACATGGGTTTGAGCCCTGGTCCAGGAAGATCCCACATGCTGCGGAGCAACTAGGCCAATGCACCACAACTACAGAGCCTGCGCACCGCAACTACTGAAGCCCACGTGCCACAACTACTGAAGCCCGTGCGCCTAGAGCCTGTGTTCTACAACAAGAGAAGCCACCACAATGAGAAGCCCACATACGGCAACGAAGACCCAATGCAGCCAAAAATAAATTAATTAATTTTAAAAAAACCCCAAAACACCCATTTTCTTGAAATCACTTCTTTGACATTTACCTGCAATGGCTTAGTACCCAGAGTCATCCAGTGCCCGTGAAATCCAAATTGTCTGAACTGTCACAGAATGACAAGATTTCCATTTTGAAGGTGCAGGTCTGAGGGTAACTCCCATCACGTCCACTCCCACTGGCTCTTACCTCCTGGACCACAGGTCCCAAGCTGCCAGGAGGTATCATCAGCAGCAGGACTGGATGTGTTGGATGGGCCTGAGCACAGTGTTTCCATCTACCCACACCCTCTTTGATGTCCTCTGCATGATCATCTCACTGGTCCCCATAGAGTCCTCTGTAGCCCTTTGGATTTTCAAAACTGTTCCAGATAGAGCTGATGGGTTCAGGGACAACTCAGAAAACGCGTTCTGCAAACCTGCTCTGAGCTAGGAGTGTTACCAAACCAAACTTGGGTCCGATCGCTTGAGTGCAGTAAAGCCAATCTGCTGACACCAGGTTGTGGTGAAAGAAAGTGCAGTGTTCATTGCAGGCACCAGGCAAGGAGTCCAGGCAGCTAACGCTCAAAAAGCCCAGATTCCCCAGTGGCTTTCAGGGAAAGGTTTTTAAAGACAGTGAGGGAGAGGGCTGCCGAGTACCTGATCAGCACGTGGACATTCTTCTGATTGGTTAGTGGTGAGGTAATCAGGCTAGGTAATCAGGAGTCAACATCATCAACCTTCTGGTTCCAACCGGTCTGGGGTCTACATACTCGTGGGCAGCATGTAGTTAACTTCTTCCTCCTGGTGGGAGTTTCACTATCTACAAAACAACTCGAAGGACATGGCTCAGAATATTATCTATAGCCCTTGAGGAGGAGTTAAATGTCCTTAACCTTGTTTAATAGCTAAACTATTATTTTGTCTTGTTTGACTGTTTTCCCTTCTTTCTGCATTTTCTCACTTCTCTGATTAACTTTACTCTCTGGAACTTGTAGAAGGCTTAGGAGGCTAAAGTTTTTCTACAGACAAGAGACAGGCAGAGGTATGAAGGGGGTGTGTCTGTCCCTGCAAGGCCCCGTAGGGTCCTGCTCCATCACAGGAGCAGGGCAAGCTGAGGCAATAGGACAAGCAAGTTCTACCCTTGCTCTCATGGGTGCAGAGCCTGGGAGGGCAGGATGGTGTGCATGTGGCTAGGGAGTGGCTGAATGTCATCGCCAAACTGCCCACTCTGAGATACTGAACAAGCCTGGCCTGCAAGCTGACAGGCACCATTAACACTCTTAAAGTAACATATGTCTTATGAAGCACTCAAGGTCTGCGGGAGAAGGAGAACATGAATAAGAGATGGAGTGGAACGCGGGGATCCTCCGCTAGCTATGGAGGTGTTAGTGGGTCTGCATTAGCAGGTAATGGGAACCTAAATGCAGCAAATGGTCTGCTTGACAAGCTAACCCTTTGGGAGTAGTGTGAGAATTTAGATCATCGACACTCAAAACAGAACACTCAAGACAGCTGGGAGTAAAGGATTCCGTTGTGTTTTAGGGGGAAGAGGTTAGGATCACAGATGATAACATGATGCAGGCTTCATGGACGCATGAGTAGCAGAGCTGTGCTAGGCAACCACACACACTCTTCTGGAGAGTTAATTTTTCTCTACAAAGGAAGACTTCAAAACTCCAGGTGTGAACAGGTATATAGAGTTTCCTTTTTAGATGTAGTGTGGTTTGGAAGGACTAGTGGGCTTTGCAACTCAGAGGAACCAGCTCATGGTGAAGTTGAAAACACAGCTCCTGACATCTGTTCCCTTTGGATCAAAGTAAACAGGTGGAATATGAAGATCCTAGGGATTCCAGCAGGGCAGGAATTTCCTCTGTGTTGGCGCAAAGGGAATTATGACAGCCTGGGACATTCAGAGAAATAAGTAGTCGTTGCAGCGTAAAGTGGCAGCATTATTCTCCAGCTGTCAGCTGTTAGCCAACTCATCGGTGAGACATTACAAAAGGATCTTCACAAGCCCAGTTGGTTAGATTGAAAAAGTTATAGTTTTCAATTATTCTGTGACCACATTTCCCCTACTGTTTAGCTAGAAGTTTGAAAGAAAGGTCTTAGGAAGAGGTATTTTATTACACACCAAAGGACAAAGTTGAGAGAGCTAATGCTTCAAAAATCATGATGGCAGGTGGATGCCAGATGCTGGTAGGGAACAAGCAGCCTGCTGTGGGGAGAGTGGTGGTTTGGATTCATGTGGCTGGATGCACAAATGGAAGCAGCCGTGTCATGCCAAGGAACTCTGCCAAATCAAACATCATGGTGCAACCGGAGTCCTGTAGAAGTCCCACATTTCCTTTCTAGAAACTCGCAGCTGTCTCCTAACTGTTGTTCCTCAACTTCTCACTAGTGGGCTGTGGTATGTGGAACTGTGGCTGTTCCTTTCTTTTGGCTCTGACAGTTAACTTTAGAATGTTTCAACCTGATTTCAGCTTCGCGTTACAAGGAAAAATGTAAGTTTTCAGGCAGAGAAAGCGTGTGTGGTTCTGCTCTTTTCTTGCTGTAAGAAAGTTGCTTGACCTCGGTAAGATTCAGGTTTCTTCTGCGTCAAGTGAGAATATTATAAAGACACTTATATTTAGGGCTGTCAGCAGGATCACAGAGAGCATTTTCAAGAAAATATTTTATGGATTCTTCAGAATTTGAAAGGTGTTAGATTTTACTTTCTCAGAAATGTGTTGATTGTGGATCCTGTATCTGGACTGCATCTCCAACCCTCCTGTTCTTCTCTGGGCTCCATCCTTAGGTTACAGCAACCCTCCCCTTCAACATGAGCTAGAGCTATTTCATATGGTTCTGACTCAGGCTCAGAAGAGACTCATGCTGGTCACAGTCACCAGGGACCTGCTGGCACTGGCAAGGCTGTCCTTCTCTGGAGAGCTCCAGGGCTGTGGCCCCATCAGGGTCTTGCATCTTAGGAGAACAGTGAGCCCTTGGACACCTGGAGGGAGGGATCCAGCCTCTCAGTACACAACAGATACATCACATGCATTCTTGGAATAGAAGCTCTTAGGTTCTGGTTGTTCTCAAAGTAATCCGCTCCACTGAGAAATCACTGATTCCTTCTGGTTTTAGTGTTGCTAAAGCAAAGCCTTTTACTTTCACTGAAATAATAACTAAACTATATTTCCTGTAAAACAAGAGGTCACCACTTTGGAGTCCCATCAGAAGCATTGTTTCCATATAATTTGGGAAATTACTTTGGCAGTGGGAATTTAAGGGAGGTGATCTCACTAGGACTGAAATAATCCACAGACCAAAAATATAATCCACAGATGGTATGTGTGTGTGTGTGTGTGTGTGTGTAAGAGAGAGAGAAAATGAAAGAGAGAGAGAGAGAGACAGAGAGACAGAGAGAGACAGAGAGAGTGAGAAAGAGAGAGAGAGAGATCCGAAGAGAACTATTCAGAAATAAGGATTCCCTAGGGAGGTATCCTTATTTCAATTTCTAGAAACTGAGATGGTTCACAAAAGTAACTGTCTTTGGAATCCAGAAATGTAGTACAAGCTTTAGACCCCAGACTGGCTTGTAGAACTAAGGTCCAGATGCCTTTAATTTGAAGTAACTGAAAAGAATATAGGTCATATGTGATATATAATAAGAAATATATATATTTGCTCTTCATTCTGGGTTTTGGCACAGAGCTCTTAAAACCTTTAGAATTTCCTAAATGATGAGAACTATAAAGTGTCTTTTATTATATTAGTGAGGTGACTTTTGGACCTCATCTAAGGATGAGGGCTGGTTGCCAGGGGACTCAACCTTGTGATTAGAGGGTTGGAACTTTCAGTCCCACCTCCTAACCTCCAGGGAGGGGAGAGGGGCTGGAGGTTGAATCAGTCACCAGTGGCCAGCGATTTGATGGATCATGCCTGTGTAATGAAGTCTCCAAAAATACCTAAAAGGATGGCGATCGGAGAGCTTCCCAGCTGGTGAACATGTGGAGGTTTGGGGAGTGTGCCAGGAGAGGACATGGAAGCTCCACCCCCTTTTCCCATACCTTGCCCTATGAATCTCTTCCATCTAGCTGTTCCTGAGTTATATCTTTTTAAAATAAGCCAGTAATCTAGTAAGTAACATGTTTCTCTGAGTTCTGTGAGCCATTCTAGGAAAGTAAAGAGGGGGACTTTGGAACCTCCAGTATTTAGCAGATCAGTCAAAAGCACAGGTGACCTGTGCTTGGGACTGGAGTCTGAGGTGTGTGGGGGGGCAGTCTTATAGAACTGAGCCCTCAACCTGTGGGATCTCACACTATCTCCAGGTTATGAATTCTAATTCAGAATTAAGTTGAATTGTAGGAGACCTAGCTGGTGTTTTAGAAATACTTGATCATGTGGGAACCCCACCCCCTCATATTGGAATTGGTGCAGATCATTTTAGCATGGCATCAGAGTAACTTGATTTCCAATGCCTGGCCATGTCATCTACTAGTGGGGTGACCTCAGTCGAATGATTTTACTTCTCTGGACTGTTCTTCCAGCCGGGGCCAGGCTTGGCTGATATTGGCTGGGTACACACATGTGAATCAGCCAGACACTAGGCAGTGTAGGATGTCCCCTCCTGTCACAGGTCTCTTCCATACAGCCTCCCATCATTACCAGGTGAGTCGTGAGTGCAGGCTTGTTCAAGAAGTGCTGTACAGGGACCCAGGCAGATGGGTACTAGGCTTGAGGCTGGCAAACCATCCCTCTGCCACATTCACATCACAAGAGCACTCCAGATCCAGAGATTAGGGACATAAATTTCACCTCTTAATGAGAGAAGGTGAAAAATCATATTGCAAAGGGGACATAGATATAGGCAAAGAAATAAAAGCTACTAGTTTTGCAAAAACAACTTAATGCAAAACGTAAAACAAAACAAGCCAAACCAAAACCCAAACCAAGACAAAAATTCAGGTCATAAATTATACTTGTGAGAGAGAAAACGATCAACCTTGGCCGTGCTTCATGTGTCAGTGGTTCCAGATGTAGTCTGTGTCCCAGCACATTGACTGAGCTCTTCCAAAAGTTAGATCTTAGAGAGCTTCCTTGATGTAAGGTTTTGCTCCTGTATGTGTTCCCAGCAATGGCCTCTTGATGCCCCATTGCACATAATGGGGGACGGGGTTGGGGGGGGGGTAGATGAAGTACCTGTGTTCAAATTCTCTTTGCTCGTTTGGCCAGTTTGGAATCACCGTATGCCACATACTCCTCACTCCTGCTCTCAATGAGCTTGGAGAGCAGTGTGGCCCAGAGTTGATTCAAATTGGTTCCAGTACAAGCCCAATCCAGGCTCAGGCTCTCTCTTGAGGTGTGAGGATTTGAGAATCACCCCGGAGTCTCTCTTTGCCCTGGTGAACACCCCTGACCTCTCAGTGGGGCAGCTATAGACCAGCTGTGGGGTCTCATCAGTTTCTTAGATCCGCATCTGCATGTTGGACGCACCTCTCCTTTGGCACAGAACAAACCGCCTGCGGAATGCTTGGAGGACCCTCTTCGGTCCATGGTTTAGTGTCTCAGCTGCCAAGAATCCTGGAAAGAACAGAAGGTAATGCCACCCCCGTGTTTGCTGGAATTACAATCATGCAAGCTGTCCGTGGGATCTGAGAAGACCCTCTACTTAAGGAAGTTCAGATCTGGGCTATGGAACTTAAGCTGGTATCCCCCATTGCTTATAGCTGAGCCATACATTTACATAAAATATTTTGATGCAAAGGAAGTGAAATAAAAGAGGCCACACTTTCCTTGTTAATTTTAATACTGAAGCAAATTCTGATTTTCTGTAAGAAGATGCTAATATGTTGAGGGGCTGTTGATAGCAACATTCAAATCTGCACACTTGGCGGGGGACCACTGAATAAAATCAGAGAGATTGGTTGGTGTAAAAAATGTAATTAATAGGAGAGGTCTTCCGAATGTTTGTCACAAAACTGAAGTGGAACAATAATTAAAAAAAAAAAAAAAAAAAGAACTGTAAAACCAGGAAGAGTATTGGAGATATTTCCTTAAACCTGTGATTATTTTCAAGAGCAGAGAGCATGGGGTGGGATGGTGCTCTGTCCCCAGTGGAGGCCTCAGCAGCTCGATCTAACAAAGGAAAACCTTCCCCTAAAAGCCGGGAAGCCACGTGTTACCTGGGCACCTCTCAGAGCTGGACAAGGAGCTCATTAACCCTCGTGCCAGGCCTGCGAACACAGAGGCAGGAGGCTTGGTTATCAGCTTTTCATAGACGAACCAGTGAGATCCCAGAATCGTCACACAGTAGCCCTGCAAGTGGTCCTAATGCCTGCGGTCCAACGTCAAAATCCTTTTTAGTTCCTCCAGGAGGGACCCATAACCATGGAGGATGCGGGACAGTGGATGAAAGGCAGCTCGTGGCAGACTCTCGGGGCCTAAGAGCCGGCACTTTCGGGGTCCATCACAGCCTCGAAATACCACAGTGAACGCTGTGCCTTGGAAGTGGATGCATCTGGTCCTTCTTCATAAATCTCATCTTTTAAAATGTAAGACTTGAGAAGTAAAAGTTTGGATGCGATGTGGAGTATAAATGATTATATTTTTTAAGGAAAAATCTTCTGTTTTCAAAGGCCAGCTAGCTGGCTCAATACCAAACAAGCATCTGGGACTGACCCAGCCACTGAGAGGTTGCCCCTTCCCATGGCTGGGGTGCTAAGGGTGATCCCAGAATGGACAGATGAGGTACACCAAGTGGGGTGTGGTGGACCCAGAGGAGGTGAGGGCCTCGTTAATCACGCAGGCTGCCTCCTGCGGCCTGGGCTCCTGCATCTGCCAGGCCCACAGATGCTTGGCACACGCTCCCTGCTCAGGGAAAGCCATTCACCTCTGTCCATTATTTGCCCTGGTGGGCCCAGCTCCCAGTGAGGCTCTCAGGCGGTACCGAGGTAACCTGTCCTGCTTCACACAAAGGCCAGCCTTGCGGCCTCCAGGGAGGAGTGAGAAGTGAGTACCGGACAGGCTGGCTTTGTCAGAAACCACCCAGAGTGCCATGCATGGGAGAACACAGGCTTGCTTGTCTGGTTTTTATCTCATAGGTCGTGGATGTTTGAGAAGAGACAGATGGACGGATGGTCTCTGGAGCAGGGTGGGCTGCAGGAAAAAGGATTCCTGTCACGAAGACAGGACCATCCTGCCATACCAGAGGGGGCATGTTGGACTCACATTCCCTGTGTCTTTCTGCCTCCAAAGCTGGTGGGGTTTTAGACACATACCTGACATTTTTCTACCCTCATAGATGGCAGGCTATGGACCTGCACCATCTCTGGAATAAGAAAGAGCAAAAGGATGGGGACATCCCCAGAAATATCACTAAGTATTCATAATGATCTCTCTGTCTCTGTCTCTGTCTGTTTCAGACTCTCCCCTTCTATCTCTAAATCACATGATCTCCCTACAACTGTTTACAAACTGTTTGAAAGGAAGGATTTGACAAGCGAACGTACAAAGTGTCCCCTCTGAAGCACACAGTCTTTTTCAGTTGGTTTTCTCTTCTTTTCCCAAAATAAAAAAATAAATTAATCAGCTGTCAAAATACGGCCAGAGAGACTCCGGTGGCTTCTCTGTAAATCCCGCCTTCTCTCCTTGAGCTGGGGGCAGTCGCAGGGGGAGTTCCTACCAGCACAGGGGGCGGGAAGTAAGGAGGGAAGTAAGGTCTTCTCAGGCTGAGACCAGGAGGGAGTGGCCCTCCCTGGGGAGGTTGTCCATCAGCAAAGTGAGCATCTGGGAGCCAGCCAGGTGTGGGGGGCTCCCCAGCAGGGATGGGCAGCTTCTGCAGTACCGAAATCACAGGTTCAGGACTTCTTGAACTCTTCGCGAGGAAAGGAGCTACAAAGGGGCTGTCAGAGCGTCCATCCCATCCAGAGCTACTCACTTGTTTGCTCATTCACTCACCCTGCACACGTTTCCACTTGAGACCAACCCCACACCCTGGGATATAATCAAGCACGGTTCCCTCATGCTCTGAAGGCTGCACAGAGTCGTTCCCAGTTGGTCTCCTGGCCTTCAACCCCTCCCCAGCCCTCCAGTGTGACCCTCATCCCTGTAAGGTCACAGTGGAATAATGCTCAGGGGAAGCCTAAAATGTGCCTGGGGTTCAGTAGCACACTTGCCCTCTCTTTAGAGCTAATCCAGTCTTTTTTTTTTGCTTTCCTGCCTGTGGCTCTGCCCCAGCAGTCACACTGACTCCCACTGGCTCTGAGTCCCATTAATGCTGATGCACTAATGTCTCTTCCCTCAAAGGGAGGCAGGCTGGGAACTGGCTGGGAGGAGGCCCAGAGATGTGCCTGGGAACAGTCAGGAGGAGACCCTGCTCTGACTGCTTAGCTGAGCTGAGACCCAGTCCCGCGTCCCTGGAGGGAGATGTCTAAGATAGTGGTGTTGGCATCTTCACTACCAGGCTGATCTTGGCCAACACACGAGTTGTTCCCAGAGCTGCGTTAATTGGGATTAGATGGAAGAGAGAGGCCCCGTGGAAGAGCTGCCTGAATAGAGAAAGGGCTCCTAAGTTCAAAGTCCCAGTCCTGCTATTTTGAGAACACAAATGGACAAACTGGTGGTGCTTGCAGCCTGTTCCAGCTGGATCGATGGCTGTATTTTTGTAAAATGGGGTGGCTGTGTTCATCACCCCACCACTAAGTGCTGTCAATTTTTACTGGGGGAAAGAGGCCACATGAAGACAAGATCATCTATTTTTATTAAATTGTTGGGGACTGTTTAGCATATTCATGAGGTTATCCAATCTAAAATGTATTTCATTTCCTTAGCACGGCAAACGATTCTCTTTTCTTTTGACGGTTGAGGAATTTAATACTGAAGGGATTTCGCTTGGCAGTTTGCATCTGTGAAAATTCAGCTCGGAGTTGAGGTGCTTAAAAGGGAGAAAAAGACGAGGTTGTTCAACTCCTCAGATGAAAAAAGAAATTTTGATGAATCTTAAGAGTTTATATGTAGCACAGAGAATGTGAATCAAAGCCCCCACTCCCCTTCGGAGCTTGAGATGCCCCCCCTTCGCCTTACGGTAAGCATGAGCACATGTGCATTTCTGCAGTTTTAGCAGGGAGGACGCATTTAGCAGATGAACTGGCTGATTCCTTTGTGTTCAGCGGCAGCTGACAATATTCAGTGAGGTTGTAACTACTGTCTTTGAGGGCTAAATGGAGACGCAGCAGAGTCGGTCTGGGGCTGTGTGTGAAGGAGAGGCACACACCTGCTCCCCTGAGGTTCCAAGCGCTAATGCAAACTCATTGCTTCCTTGTACCCACCAGTCATGCAGGAGATGCACTAATGTCTCCAAAAGACTGGGAGGTGGCATTAGCACTCCAAAGCTGCTCTTTGGACTAATGAGGAATGGCATATGATGTACATAGGGGAATGAATTCCCTCAACAGACGGACAGAAAAAAAGTTCCTTTAAATATTTTAAGTGTTGGCAGGGTTTGGGGGATGTTAGAGAAAAAGGAACAATGGCAAAGGAAAGAGAGATGGGGCACTTGCCTAATTGTAGGAAGCCTTGAGAATAGACTCGGGACCAGCATTTTGGGGTTCACGTGGCTAGCAGGACCCATGTGACTTATAACTGTTTGAATCATTCTGTCATTTACCCCGTTCAAGCAAATTAGAATTTCTACCTTTCTTCCATATTGAATGAGGATTTTTTTACTTGAAATATTTAACACAACTGCTAAGCTTTCTTACTTCTGACAATGACTATAAAAACAGAAATATATTCTGATAATTCCTTGAATTAAAAAAAAAATTAGTTATTGTCAATGAATGGCATAGTCCCTAGTTCTGCGTCGGTAAAGAAATTATCACTGATTCTGATTCTGTCCTTGAACTATTTCAGTTAATTAAAAGAATGTAGAGGAAGCCCATCTCTCTGGCTTGGTGCTGTTAATTACAAAGGTATTCAATATGCCAGTGCAAATGGCATTCTGCTAGTGCTTAATTAAAATAAATACAAAAATTTAAATGAACTAAACAGATTTTGGCACTGGTCTGTGGTTGCAGAACCAAATTTTATGTGTGGATATAATGCAAGCAGAGGAATAAATCTTGACTCTTTGCTTTTAATGGACTGGCATCTGGCCAGAAGCAGGGGATGCAGCCTGCTGTGACATCCCCCAAGTCTGTAGTGATTTCCCTAGTCCCTCCTCCTCACCCCCAGTCCCCTGTACTCTCCCGACGATGGTAGCTTTGGGGAAACCACTCCAGATTTTAGGGGAGGAGGGAGAGTTTGTTTCTTGAATCCATCCTTCCTCAGTTCAAAATGTGAAGAACAACATGTATTTATTTCCCACCTTTCATTAGAAGCTCTGAGATGTTTTTCAGGAAGGAACTCATTAATTTTCCCAGTCCTCTGCAACACAGCCAGTTGGAAAGGAAGCCTGCTCCAGGCTGATTGAGTAGGAAATGGAAAGGTACGTGGAATAAGTTGCATTCTTGTGGGTGCTGCCCCGCCCCCTTCAATTCCACACCTACAGTAACGTGGCTAGGGGCTGAAACCTCACTTTGCATCATCCATCCAGGCAGTGCTGTTAAACAATTTGATGCTGTGAATCGAATGACTGGAATATTTATTCACAGATTTCCAAGTGTCTTAGGGCCACCGTTTGTATATAAATAGTGAGGGCTCAGACTGCGCGGATGCCACCTGTGGGACAGATATGCCGGGACCTCCGGCTAGCAGGGATGTGGATGTGGAAGCAACACAACTGCATTTCATTATTTTGAAATTTGTAAAAACAGCACTTATCTAAAACAACTATAATTCAATCCAATTTAGAGAATGCATTGAGTGTCTTGTCATAGGAAGGGACTCTTTTGGCTAAAAGTGATGACTAGCTTACAACAAAGAGTGAGTCACTGGGAGGTCTCAGCTGCCCGAGGAGCAATGAGAGAAGCAGAAATGAAACAGGAGCTTGGAGGATGGAGAACCAAGTGTGGGGCCCTCTCAAGACCTCCTCTTCCAGCCCCTCTGGTTGGCTTCTCCCTGTGGGCTTGTTTCTCCCCCTCCCCCCTTCTCCTCCTCTCTCTGAGCTTCTGCCTCTTTTCATCTTGATGAATGAGAGCACCTGGGCTGCACATCTTACAGTTTTAGCCACGGAGCGAGGCCATTGGACGTGACCTCTAGTCCTGAATCAGGGAACTGAGAATAGTAATTTATTGGTGCCAGCATGGGGGCATGGGCACCCACAAACATGGCCAGTCCTGTGGGAACCATGCATGGAAGTGGGAGGAGAAGCCCCTCGAGGGGACGCTGCCCTCAGAAGAAGGGGCCCCGGATGATGAAAATGATAGTCGCTGGTGATGTGCACACCTACCTGGGGGAGCAAGTGTAGAATGGAGTGAGAGATATGGGATCCATGTGAGAGAACTTAGGGGCACATGAACCAAGTGATCCAATAACTTTTAGCTTTAAGCTGAGACTTGAACTGAGCCTGAGGTGCAGGCTTCATGAATGCCAGTCATATGAGTGAATGAGTGAAATACGTTTTTTTCCAGGAATGCATTCCCATGAGATTCTCCCAGGTTGTGAAGGCGTCCTGCAAGGGAGTGAGACACCTCCTGGGATGGTCGGACAACATGAAGAAGTGGCAAGTAATGACACACTTTGGGGACAAAAGTTCTAACAGGTAGAGTTATGAGGGCAGTAGAAAGAGGGCACTCCAGTGGGAAGAATGGTTTGAGAAGGGGTGAGAAGAGGAAGGAGCCTGAGGACCACTTGGAAATGCTGAGCTAGGGTTTGGGTGTGTAGGGAAATGACATCTTAATCTGCTCGGGCAGTGTCAACAGCAGATCTGGGGGCTGGAAGTCCAAGATCAAGGTATGGGCAAGGTTGGTTTCTCCTGAGGCCTCTGTCCTTGGTGTGTAGGTGGCTGTCCCCTTGCTGCCTCCCCACAGGTCTTCTGTCCGTGTGCTCCTTCCCCTGGTCTCTGTGTCCTGATCTCCTCATCTTATAAGGACGCTGCCCACATTCGATTAGTGCCCACCCCAATGACCTCACTTTAACCAACTTTCCTCTTTAAAGGACGCATCTCCAAATGCAGTCACATTCTGAGGTACTGGGGTAAGGACTTCAATGTATGGATTTTGGGAGCACCATTCAGTCCATAACATGAAGGAACTAGACATGATGCTGGGGTCCCTTTTAGAGGACATTGAACATCTCAGCAAGGAGTCTGTCTTTTATCTCAATAAGCAGTTGTGATCAGACTCGATCCCTAAGATAATTAATGGGTAGATTATAAATAGGTCCAATGGGGGGTTAGACTGAAATGAGAGACAGATTAAGAAGATGTCTCCTTTTAGTCCTATGTTTAGTGTTGCTGAATGGAAATCACAAAGGTTCAAGTTAGGTTAGCAGACGTGTCTTCTGGTTGGCAACCCCTGCTCCTGGGTCTAGTGACCTCCTCTAAGATCCCCCGAGGAGCATCTGGGGATACAAGGCCTCTGTGAAGCCAAGCCAGCAGGTGCAGGGGCTGCTGACACAGGAACCAGGGAGTTAGGTTCATGGCAGAGAAAAGTTCTAGCAGCTTGTGAGGCTGAGGCATTAAGCCGGATGGAGCTGGACCCCAGGAAGACCCTGGCATGGTGTTGGGTTGGGTCCTGGTGACTGGGGGTGGCCTGGATCTGTTGTGAGAATCCCCCGTGGAGCTGCACTGCAGTCCTCTGCTGACTCCAGCTTCTCCTGGCTCCATCGGAGTCCTCACCCCATTCCCCCTCCTCCTCCAGGGACCCCTTGTTCTCCCTGGCTTTGTTCGACCACAAAGACAGGTATTCTCTCTGCACAGAAGGAAGAAATACACTTGTTTACAGCCTCGTTGGCACAGTGCTGCAGCAAACCCAATCCTGTTTCTGAGGGATGTGTAATTAGTGCCCATTTTGGCAGCAGGCTTCTTAGCACTGATTAAAAGCACTGGAAGTGATGGTGAGAATTATCAGAATTTTCTCTTACCTTCTCCCAGAGCTGCTCATTAAAGATGTTGGGAGAAACCAACTGCTATCAAAATCCTGGATGTAAGACACACGATCAGGGCCCAGTGAGAGTCCTTCCCACTTGCACTAATGGGGGAATTATGAGGCTGACATTTGGAATCTTTGGATTCACTCTGAGACTCACTCACCCGTCTACTTGCAGTCTGATGGCCAGACCCAGCCAACCTGCTCTAAATCAGGCTGTCTGTATTTTTCCTTCCACTTTTGCCTCCTTAGGTACTGTATGTTTTCTTACCATCTAAAAATACTTAAATATATCATATTGTTGTAGGGAATTTAGTTGTTTAGTAATATCCAAATAGCATCTGAGTATGGCTATAAAAATTGCAGAAATTAGAGGTGAAACCTGTAATTAAAATAGAAATATACATTCATCTAATATATTGACACAAGTAAACATAAACATGGGTTCTAGAAGACACCATGACCAAGATTCAATAGTTAGTCTTTTCTACTGTTTTTGCCCCGACAGTGAATCAGATGACTGGCACTAGGGAAGACACCATCTTCATTAACGTGGAGGACAAGTTAACAGGCATGCAGCAATAGATCAGAACATGCTACGGCACGCGAGGAAATGTTTAGTGTGGTGACGCAGCCTGTGTGGGCTGCAGGCATCTGGGACCCTGGACGGGGAGGAAGGATGGAGGCATTTCAGCCTGGAGGATGCTGCGAAGAAGGTGGCTATGTGATGATACTGAGAGCAAGGAATGGGGCTGTGGAGGACATGGGGACTTCCTTCTGGCAGTAGGGGGACAGGCAGAGGGAAGGGGAGCTGAAGTCCAGAGAGCCTGGAGCTCAGGGGATGCTGAGGTCGTTCAGTGCAGGAAGAGGTCAGGGGTCTGAACTGCAGTGGTGACAGGAGCGTGGGGGGGAAGGGACAGGTGACATGCCCTTCATAGGGAGAGTCAATAGACTGTCATTTGGGTCTAGATTTTGTCTGTGTTTGTGGTAGGACTTCAAAGCTTCCAGAAACTGCTCTTGTGAGCGTCCCCCTTAGTCTCTGCCTTGTAAGGCACAAAGGGCCCTTTGGGATTTGGATCTTCATGTCACCCCACCTCTTTGACCGCTGGTTGGTGCCTCTTTCCTGAGATCCTTGAACACTGTTAGTGTTTATTTATCACCTTGGCTAGGCCAGGACACCCAGATATTTGGTCAAAAACTAACTTAGATGTCACTGTGAAGATATTTTTTAGATGAGATTAACATTTAAATCAGTAGACTTCGATGAAGCAGATAACCCTCCATGCTGTGGGTGGGCCTGGTCCAATCAGCTTAAGAGAAAAGTCTAGTGTCCCCCGAGGGAGAGAGGATCTGCTCCAGACTACCTTTGCATTTCAGCATCTGCTCTTTCCTGGATCTCCAGCCTGCTGGCCTGCCCTAAAGGGGTTTCAGACTTGTCAGTCCGGCAAATCCCCTGCTCTCGTGGAGACGTGGTATGTGGGGGACCCACGGGACGTGAACAAATAAGGTGATACTAGGGCTGCGCCTGGTGCTGAGCTCTGAGGGGGCAGACGTGCAGGTGAGGTAGGTGGGGAGCACCAGGGTCGACAGGGGAGGGCTAGGAGGGGTGGCTGTTTCATAGACTGTAGGCGGGAAAAGCCCTGATAATATGGTGACATTGAAACACTGGCCTGAAGGAAGTGGTTGGGGGGAGAAAGTCATGACAATATATCTGATGGATGCAAGATGTTTTCAGATCACTCTGAACAATCCAATCAGGAGGTGCTTTAGTTGGCGGGGATCTCCTCTGAAATATCACATCCTCCACACCTCCCCCCAAAGGTCAATTGAATTGTCAGTTACCATAGTCTGCCCCTTTTCTTTCTGATGGTGATTTTCTTCATGTGTCTCATGATCCTTGCAGTCTAGTTATTTCAAGGATGGCAGGATGAGTTAATGTATCCTGACAGCTGGTGAAAGTTTCCTCTGCTGTTGTATGTAGAAATCTGGACCCTGAATATGAAAACTTCTGGAGAGTTCTGTGTATGTGGTGGTGGGGGGGCTTGACTGACAGATCTTCGAGTAAATGCATGTATGGCTGGATTTGAGGAAAGGGATTAATTCATCTGTTTGTCTATCCATCCATCATCAACCCATCCATCCATGTACCCATCCATCCACCCACCCATCCTTCATCCATCCTCCACCCATCCATCCATCCATCCTTCCATTCATTCATCTGTTGACCTGTCCATCCATCCCCCTATGCATCTATCATACCTACTTTGCCTGGAGGAGTCTGGAATGTTGGAGCTCTGTGCTCACCAAAATCTGGGGACGAGGAGCAGAGAGTTTGAGAGGCAACTCAGGCAGATATTTCATGATTATGCTTTCAATTCCTCTACTTTCCAAACCTGGTTTTCATTCCCCTTTCACACCCACCCATAATCCTCGCCGTTTCTGAGTCTAGAGCTTTTCTTAGGTTCTGTGCATGACAGCTTACCGCCTCTGGTGACATGATATATGAGATATGATCTAAGATATGTGATATGGCATGAAATTGGAAGCCAGACTTCCTGGGTACCCATCCTGGCTTCTATGTTTACTAGCCCTCTGACCTTGGACAAGTTCTGTAAGCTCTCTGTGCCTTCGTCTCCTCAACGACAAATGAAGATGGTAACCCACTGACCTTTAAGGGTTGTTGTGAACATTGGATGTGAAAATATCTGTCCGGGGTTTACTACTGGGCTTAGCACATGATCTCCACTCAATGCATATTAGCTGATATTATGGTCATTGCAATCATTGTCTTTAGAACTGTTATTATGCTTATTCTCTGCTCTATCCTGTTTCTGTGAATTTCAGGGAAGATTTTTTTTTCAGATTTATCACTTTTTAAGCTTCCTGGAATGTGTTGAAATCTCTCGTTTGTTGATGAGTCTCTTTCTGTTATCTTTGCCATTGTGAGTTTATTCCTCTGTCCTTCTCTTTTGTTCTTTTCTTTTCTTTCTGGTAATCATTTTACTCTCATTTTATTCATGTTTCAGTAGGAAGAGGAGAGAAAAAGACTTGATCACCTTTTCTTATTTTTGAGTTCCCAGTCACCTAAGACGATTTGGTCCATTTTATTAAAAAGGTAATATGGCTTTTCTTTGTAGTGGTGTCATGGGGAAGGCACTGAGCTCTTAAATAACTAAACTTCTTACTCAACAATTCAACCTGTTCTCCTCACTATGTGTGTCTGAGCTTTATGAAAGCTGTCACCTTGTTTCAGCTGTTTCCACTGAGCCCATAGATCATTGCAACCTATTTTAGTGTCTCTCTTGGAAAGCCCAAAGCATTTTATATAGCACAACCTTTTCATTACTAAGTTAAAGGTTAAATTACAATAATAACTGACCCACCACAGATAATATGTCTTGGTGCATCACAAACACATTTGCAGGTTAAGGAACTCTGTTGCACAAGTCACTCCTTATTCCATGACTTTTAGCTGGAAAACAGGAACAGCCATACTTGCTACTGATTTGTGGAGTAGTTGTGAGGTTTCATGAAAGGAAAGCAGGTTAGGATCCATGAGTGCTCAACATCATACCATGCTCACACTGGATGCAAAACTGTGTGAATAAAACTCACCTATTCCCTGATCATGCTGAGTCTTTCTCCTCAACCATCCTGTGACAGTTTCTGCCCCAGCTGCCCTCTGTCCCCACAGTTATGCACCAGACAGCTCACAGCACTGGGCTCCCAGGGAGATGTGCTTTGTTGAGCTCTGCCTATGATGAGTCCACTGGTCCCCCAGGTCAGGGGGCCAGCCCCCTGCACCAGCAGCAGGATGTCCGTGCTGTAGTCACAAGTGCATTGTGGCCTCTGAACTCCATGTCCACATATTTATGTTTTAAAAACTTTTATTGTACAGTGGAGAATTTATTTTGGGGGAATGGCCTACTTCGGTGAGTCAGATGGGGAAAGGTAGTGCTGGGAAGCTGGAAGGAAGTCTCCAGTCTTTCCCTAAACAAATGACGAATCAGCCGAGTGTGCACATCTGCCTTGTGTTCATTATCTACCCTTGGGTGATAAAATCACCCAAAACGTAATGGTAAAACAATGATGGCCTTAGTTTCTCTGGTCAGGAATTCAGGAGTGGTTCAGCTGGGAATTTCTGGCTTGTGGTATTTCATAAAATTGCAGTCAGACAGTCCTTGTTAGGGGGGGTCACCTCGAAAGCTTCTTCACTCACATGGTGCCTGGGCTGGGGGCACCCTGACAGCTGGGGGCCCTCAGGCATTGATGGTGTCTCCAGATGGCCTTTATAGCATGGCCAAGCTGAGTGGTGCTCAGGGCTCCAGAGGCACTTATCCTGAAGGAGAGACAGACAGACAGACAGATAGACAAGCAAGTGGAATCCATATGACCTTTCATGATCTGGCCCTAGAAGTCACAAGCACCATTTCTGTCACATTTTAGTTTCTGAGACATTTGTGAAAACACACCCAAATACAGAGAGAAAGGAAAATAGACTCTAATTCTTCATGAAATAGGAGGTTGTGAAAGAGCACACAGGACTGGAAATATTGTTGTGGCCATTTTTGGAAGATATCTACTTACCTTAAGGTCTTACATTTATTTTTTGACAAAGGTAAAAAGGTAATTTTTCTTTACAAGGGTGGTTGTTCTTTGCTGTTTGCCATAACAGTATATTCCTTGGTCATATGTATGCCCCTGGATTGGCAGCCTCAGGTCATCTGCTGAGTCCCTATACTGTGTCTCTAGGTCAGGGTCAGCTTTTCCATCTCTGAAGTCAAGATGAAACAGTGGTTCTCAACAGCTGACAGGAAAGCCAGGAACCATCCCAGGAGATAACAGAAGCACCCCATGAGCACACACAACCCAGACGCATCTTCAAGTTTCAACATCCTTCTTAAAGGACTGAACGTTAGACCTTCCTGGGTTGATCCAGATACTTTGCAAGTGTTGACTAAAAATGGTTTCCTCTCACATGCGTAACTTGAGGATACAAACTACCGTTACTTTCTGTGTATCAATGGAATGAAAAATGAATAATTCTGGCAAGAACAAAGTTGGTCCTATGTCCTGTATCCTTAAGTGCTCCCACGTGATGGACACCTGCTGTCACTTGGCTGGACAGCTCAGCTGGGGCCCCTGATGGACAGAGCCTGGACCCTAGGGGCTGTTTGGAAGTCAGCTGTTTGGAAGTACAGAGTCAGTGCAACCAACTGAAGCCTACTTAACCCTGGTCAAGTTGCAGTACCTTAAGCTTGAGCCTTTTGCCTCTTTACTCTCCAGTCTCTAGAAAACTCCAAGGCTCTCTGTGTTGATCTATCCTGGACCAGAGCCCTGGGGATGGGCTGGAGCATTGGAGGGAAAGGTGGTGGGGAATAAAAGTGGT
Organism: Grampus griseus; assembly: GCF_964374135.1. Taxonomy (NCBI): domain Eukaryota; kingdom Metazoa; phylum Chordata; class Mammalia; order Artiodactyla; family Delphinidae; genus Grampus; species Grampus griseus. The sequence continues at coordinate 4,903,327 of NC_139019.1, read as the reverse complement.
GAGAGTGGGCATCCTTGTCTTGTTTCTGATCTTAGAGGAAATGATTTCAGCTTTTCACCATTGAATATGTTGTTAATTGTGGGCTTATTATATATGGCCTTTATTATGTTGAGGTATGTTCCCTCTATACCCACTTTCTGGAGAGTTTTTAATCATAAATGGATGTTGAACTTTGTCAAAAGCTTTTTCTCCATCTATTGAGATGATCATATGATTTTTATTCTTCAATTTGTTAATGTGGTATATCCCATTGATTGATTTTCAGATACCGAACCATCCTTGCATCCCTGGGATAAATCTCACTTGACCATGGTCTATGATCCTTTTAATGAATTGTTGAATTTGGTTTGCTAATATTTTGTTAAGGATTTTTGTTTCTATGTTTATCAGTGTTATTGGCTTATAATTTTCTTTTTTTGTGATAGCTATGTCTGGTTTTGGTACCAGGATGATGCTGGCCTTATAGAATGAGTTCAAAAACATTCTTTCTCTGCGATTTTTTGAAATAGTTTGATAGTAGGTGTTAACTCTTCTCTAAATATTTGGTAGCATTCACCTGTGAAGCCATCTGGTCCTGGGCCTTTGTTTTTGGGAGTTTTCAAATTACTGATTCAATTTCATTACTGATAATTAGTCTATTCATATTTTCTATTTCTTCCTGGATCAGTCTTGGGGAATTGTACGTTTCTAGGAATTTTTCCATTTCTTCTAGGTTGTCCATTTTATTGGCATATGGTTGTTCATAGTAATCTCTTATGATCCTTTATAGTTCTGTGGTGTCAATAGTAACTTCTTTTTCATTTCTGATTTTACTGATTTGGTTGCTCTCTCTTTTTTACTTGATGAGTCTGGCTAAAATTTTATCAACTTTGTTAATATTTTCAAAGGCCCAGATCCTCTTAGTTTCATTGATCTTTTCTATTGTTATTTTAGTCTCCATTTCATCTCTGATATTTATGATTTCCTTTCTTCTACTAGTTGTTTTTTTTTTTTTCTTCCTTTTCTAGTTCTTTTAGGTATAAGGTTAGGCTCTTTATCTGAGCTTTTGTTTTGTTTTCTAAGATAAGCTTTTATCACTATAAGCTTCTCTCCTAGAACTGCTTTTGCTGTATCCCAACGATTTTGGATGGGTGTATTTTCTTTCTTTCAATTAATTAATTAATTAATTAATTAACTAATTAATTAATTATTGGCTGCACTGGGTCTTCGTTGCTGTGCACAGGCTTCCTGTAGTGCGGTGAGGTGGGGCTACACTTCGTTGCAGTGCACGGGCTTCTCATTGCGGTGGCTTCTGTTGTGGCAGAGCACAGGCTCTAGGACTGCAGGCTTCAGTAGTTGTGGCTTGTGGACTCAGTAGTTGTGACTCCCAGGCTCTAGAGCACAGGGTCAGTAGTTGTGGAACACGGGCTTAGTTACTCCATAACATATGGGATCTTCCCGGACCAGGGCTCAAACCCATGTCCCCTGCATTGGCAGGTGGATTCTTAACCACTGTGCCAGCAGGGAAGTCTGATTGGTGTATTTTCATTTTCATTTGTCTCCAGGTATTTTTGGACTTCTTCTTTGATTTCTTCATTGATATATTTGTTGTTTACTTGCCTATTGTTTAGCCTTCATGTGCTTGTTTTTTTGCAGTTTTCTTTTCTTGTAGTTGATTTCTAGTCTCATAGAGTTGTGGATGGAAAATATGCTTGATATTATTTCAATTTTCTTAAATTTACTGAAGCTTGTTTTGTGGCCTAGCATATGATCTCTCCTGGGGAATATTTCCTGTGTACTTGAAAAGAACATATATTCTGCTGCTTTTGGATGAAATATATCTATTAAGTGAATCTGTTCTAATGTGTCATTTAAGGCCAGTGTCTCCTTATTAAGTTTCTGTCTAGATGATCTGTCCATTGAAGAAAGTGGGGGGTTGAAGTTCCCTACTATTACATGTTATTGTTAATTTCTCCCGCTATATCTGTTAATATTTACTTTATGTGTTTAGCTGTTTCCATATTGGGTGCACATATATTTACAGTTGTCATATCTTCTTCTTGGATTGATTCCTTTATCACTCTGTAGTGTCCTTATTTGTCTCTTTAAACAGTCTTTGTTTTAATGTTTATTTTGTCTGATATAAGTATTGCCACCTCAACTTTCTTTTGATTTCTATTTGCATGAAATACCTTTTCTATCCCCTCACTTTCAGTCTGTGTGTGCCTTTAGATCTGAATTGAGTCTGTTGTAGGCAGCATATATATGGGTCTTGATTTTGTATCCATTCAGTCACTCTATGTCTTTTGATTGGAGCATTTAGTCCAATTCCATTTAAATTAATTATTGATATGTATGTACTTATTGCTGGATTGTTAACTGTTTTGGGATAGTTTTTGTAGTTTTTATTTGTTCCTTTCTTTTTTTGTACTCTTCCCTTGAGATTGATGACTATCTTTAGTGTTATGTTTGGATTCCTTTCTCTTTTTTGTGTGTGTATCTATTATAGATTTTTGGTGTGTTTTTACCATGTGGTATCTATCTATCTATCTATCTAACTATCTATCTATCTATGTTATTGTTTTAAGTTGCTGATCTCTTAATTTCAAACACATTTTCACAGCCTTGCATTTGTAGTCTCCTCCCCTCATGATTACTGTTTTTGACATGAAATTTTACTTCTAATTGTTTTGTGGATCCCTTTACTGCTAATTATGATTGAAGATGATTCTATTACTTTTGCCTTTTACCTTCCTACTGGCTTTGAACATGATTGATTACTATCTCTACTGTATTTTTGCCTTTACTGATGAGCATTTTCCTTTTATAATTTTCATGTTTCTAATGTGGCCTTTTTCTTTTTTTTTTTAGAGAAGTCCCTTTAACACTTTTTGTAAAGCTGGTTTTATGGTGCTGAAATCTTTTAGCTTTTTCTTGTATGTAAAACTTTTGATCTCTCCATCAAAACTGAATGAGACCTTTGCTGAGTAATGTATTCTTGGTTGCAGTGTTTACCTTTTTATTTTCTTTTTGAATATTTTGCATCACTTCCTTCTGGCCTGCAAAGTTTCTGCTGGAAAGTCAGCTGATAATCTTATGAGAGTTTCCTTGTATGTAACTTGTTGTTTTTCCTTTGCTGCTTTTAATATTCTCTTTTCATCTTTAATTTTTACCATTTTAATTACAGTGTGTTTTGGTGTGTTCCTCTTTGGGTTAATCATATCTGAGACTCTCTGTTTCGTGGACTTGGATGTCTGTTTCCTTTCCCAGGTTAGGGAATTTTTCAGCTATTTTATCTTCACATATGTTCTCTGCTCCCTTCTCTCTCTTCTTCTAGGACCCTATAATGGGAATGTTAGTATGCTTGATATTGTCCCAAAGGTCTCTTAAACTGTCCTTATTTCTTTTTATTCTTTTTTTTTTCTGTTCAGCATCAGTGCTTTCCACTACTCCATCTCCCAGCTTGCTGATCCATTCCTCTGTATTATTTAGTCTACTACGGATTCCTTCTAGTGTATTTTTCATTTCAGTTATTGTATTTTTCATCTGTTTGATTGTTCTTTATATCTTCTAACCCTTTGTTAAAAAAAATTCTAACTTCTTCCTCTGTGCATCTATTCTTTTTTTGAGTTCTTTGATCATCTTTACAATCATTGCTTTGAGCACATTCTCAGGTAGATTGCTTATCTCCATTTCACTTAGTTCTTCTGGGGTTTTATCCTTTTTCTTTCTTTTGAAATACGTTTCTCTGTTTCCTCATTTTGCCTAACTTGTTGTTCTTATTTCTATGTATCTAGTATATTGGTTATATTTTCTGACCTTGGAGAAGTGGCTTTTTATAGGAGACACCCTGTGTGTCCCAGCAACACATTCCCCTCTTGTCACCAGAGTTATATGCTCCAGGGATTCTCCCTATGTGGGCTGCATGTGCACTTCCATTGTGGCAGGTTGGCTACAGTGGGTGATGTGGCAGGCTTTGTTGGCCCTGGTCCATTAGGTTGCCAGGCCTTGCCTTGTGTGGAGGCTGCTTGCCACTGGTTGGTGGGGCTGGGTCACAAGGCAGCTGGCTGTGGAATCCAGGGGGCACCCAGGGCTGGTGCTGGCTCCCTGGTGGGTGGAGTTGGGGTCCTGGAGACCCTGAGGCTGGTGCCTGCCCACTGGTTGGTGAAGCCAGGCCTTAGGGCAGGCAAAGCTAGGTCCTGGGGTCTGGCTGCAGGGCCCAGGGGTCCCAGAGCTGGTGTTGAACTGCTGTTGGTTGGGGTCAGCTCCTGACACAGCTGGCTGTGGGATTAGGCCCTCACATTGGCAGGTCCATGGTGGTCAGACATCCACACTACCCATAAGCCTTGGAAAACCGGAGGAATGGCCCTCCAGTGGAAGAAGATGTGAAATGCCAGTACAAACTCTTTGTTCTTTTAGTCAATTTGTACTTTCTTTTAGAGCCTTTTCTGGTTCAGAATCCAGTCTTGGATGCAGAATGAGTTTCTTTTCCTAGGGCAACATCTGAAGCAGCCTGGTCACCCTTGAACCTTCCATGTCAGGGTTCTATCCACCAGCTCCCCGAGACTTTCTGAGCTGGGCTCTGTCTGTCCCCAATACTGAGGGGAGCTTGGCAGTTCCACACCCTGAATCCATCTCCAGGTTCAGTCTCTTAATAGATGAAGCTTCAAAGAAAGTAAATTTCTTCAAGCAGAGAGTGTGTTATACCAAATGGAAGGTTGGATTTCAATTTGCTAATGGGCTGTGCAAACCACAAAATGGTATAATCCTGTCCTGAATATTAATTAATTAAAGGTTAAAAGCTCATATTCTATGGTTAAACAAAGGAAGCCTGACAAGTAAAGAAGCTCCTGTCAGGGCAGGTGCTCTGCTCCAGAGGAGGACAGGCAGGCCCAGTGTGCAGAGGGCATTCACTGCCCAGATGCCACCAGGCACAGGCTGGAGGACAAGAGCCACTCAGCCCACATTTGACCCAGAGATGGAGGCAGAGGTGGTTTTAACCAGTGGGAACAGGAGACACATGGGCCACAGGTCAGGGAGCTGAGACCTCAGGGGCCAGGCACACTTCAGCCGGGGAAGCCAGCAATGGGGATGATGGATGGGGACTGCCTGGTCTCTGCAGGGTTGCACAGAGCAATGTCCCCCGTGCTTACCTGAGAGCAGGGCTGCCCACACCATCCTCAGAATGGAGAGGAGGAGCAGGGTGGGGCACTGATGGAGTGAAGCCAGGACAGGATGTGGGTCACACTGGAAGGGACAGTGGTGGCTGCAGGAGGAGTGCAGCCAAGGGGAGTGGACCTAGAACTACCTTCCAGAAAGTAGGGGTGCCGGCTCCAGCATGTCCTGGGGGTCAGCCTCCAAGCTGGATTTGCATCTGCCCTCCAATCCCTGGCTCTGTAATCATTGGCAGGTGGCAGAGCTTCCCTCTGTCTGGGTCTTCTCATCTGTTCGTTGGTCTTCTCATCTTGTTATTAATAATAAGCCTACAATAAGTCTGTGAAATAGGCCCCAAGGACTTCCTTACATGAAGGTCTGGTAGGAGCACCTGGTATGTGGGAGACATGTTAATCCTACTGTGGCTGCCGCTAGTCCTGACGCTTTCTCTGCTACCTCTGTGACCACAGGTGTATTCGTGTGATGTCCTGCTGGAGGCACTTAGTAATTGTTTTTAAAGAAAGGATTTGTCTAGAGTGATGGTTCCCAAACTTTTCTATACCTTGGAATCTCCTGGGAATATTCTGAAAAATCCAAAGTCTAGACACTCCCCTCACCAACAAAATCCCTATCTTTGGGTTTGGGACTCAAATACCAGCACTTTTTGAAGCTCCTCAGGTGATTCTAATGTGCAGACAGGTTTGGGAACAATTGGCCTGGACAGTCCATTATAGGACAGAAAGTACTCAGGTGTTAAGACTGATTTTCTGGGACCCTGAGAAGAGCTAACCTCATTGCATGCAGATCACCAACTGTCAGCCAGACTCTGTTGTGCAGACACAACCAAAACTCAGTCCTGATGACAGCAGAGCAGGCTCATGGCCGTGTTACCTTTATTCTGAAAGAGTGGTTTTGCTCTCATCCTTCTCCAGATCTTCTCCCATGATCAAGCCTTTTGCTGGGGACGTTTGCTCCAGCGGGGGCCAAGTTTCACATAATCTCTCATGACACTGGCCTTTCCACTAATGTTGGAAGCTCCCTTTGATAACAGGAGGTTCAAAGGAGAACACACCACTTCAAAGTAGACTGACCAAGACTCAATAAGGGGCCATTACTGCACATTAATTCTAAATGCCTTCCTGACTCTGCCTCAGGAGGGAATTCATCATCTCTGGCAACAGAGCTGGGCTGTGCTCCCACACGATTCATTACTCTCTTACCTGCCTGAGCATTTTCCATGTTTTTTTCTTCCGAAGTGCAGTGCCTCTTTCTGTATAAAGGCTGAGCATTTCCCTCTGGCTATCATGCCACAAATTTATCCGTTTAAAATGTTCTCTCCTCGGTCTTGGTCCAGTTCTGAAATTTAGATTTATCTATTTTGTTCCTGGGTGAGCAATCGCCTCAGTCGACGTGGTTTAGAAGAGTTTGGGGGTAGCAGCTGCAAATGATCAGATGCTGCAGAGCCCAGTGTGCCTTCAGCATGGAGGCTGTACCTCCTACGCCTCAGGGGACGTGTCCCAGAACCCTGTGGGCTGGATTCCCAAGCTCCTCCTGTGTGACACTGACAGAGATGGGATTTCATTACCCAGCATTTACATCTGAAAACATTGCAGGATCAAGTTGATTCTCATGTTTTCTCTTCCCCACATCCAAGTTTCTTTTTATTTTTATCTTAGAATTACACACACGTGTATCACCTTATATTTGTAAGACAGTATGCCCATAATTTTCTCCCAGAGCTCCTATATCCATCTTCTTTATGGCTTAGGCTCAAACCTTGGTATATGGGCACCACGGGACTAATTATTTCTTATTTTAGCCTTTTATATTGTAGAAGATGTGAGCATACAGTCAACAGAGCTGTTGCTTTCGGCTCCTCTGCTTGTCAGGCCTCTTCTCTTACCTTCCAGGCAGTTGGAATGATTTGTGGTTTTGTCCATATTTATTTTGTTAGTGTCATGTGTCCCTCTGTTAAAGCTGTGTCTGCCAGGGTCGGCCTGTCCTGTGTTCACAGCTTTAGATGTTGCACAGCCAGACTTTTCTCACCGTCTTGGGAGACATAGCAGCTTTTCTTTTCCCCTCTCAGCTGGTATTTTAGTAGAATGTCTGACCACACTCTCCCCTAGATCTTTCCATCTTTCTACCCATAGACTTAGAGACCCCGTGGTTCATTGTTACAGAACAGAGAAAAACCAAGAAGGGATCCTCAGAGGAAGAGGGAGGTGGAGTGGGACGGGGAGGTTAGGAGCAATTTTCCTGTTGTGTGATGTTGTGTAATGAAGCCTCACAAAATGAAACACCAAGTGAACACATAACTAAGGCCATTTCAGACAGAGGAAAGTTAAAGGAAGTTGAACGTTGCTAATGACAGCCATGGTGTTGCAGTAATCCCCCTTTTACTTCTCTCCACTTCAGAGAAGCCCAAGTAGCTCTCTGTAGCTCTCCAACCCTTCATAGTCCCAAGTTCCAACCCCAGGTGATCTGTTCTTCTCTCCGGGGAATCTGGGCTGGACTGAGGGAGAGTGGGTGTGGCTCTCAGATGACCTGGACCACACAGAGCTGCTGCCAGTCTGGACCTCTGGGCTCCCTCTGCAGTGGGCACACTCTGTGATGGGGCCTCCCCTACCCCCCTCCCGCCCACCGTGTACCCTAAAGACAGCACAGCCTCTGCATTGGCACAACCAGCACTTTCTCTTTCCCTGCTGCACTAACTCACGAGATGGTACCTGTTAGGTCAGAGACTTATCTTCTCTCTGTCCGGCTCTCACTCATGGCCTCCTTCTCTTATGAGAAATGGGCTCCCTTTCTCTTATTGGCACCGGCTGGTGTTAGCAGGTGACACATGATATTTCAACAAGAAGGTCGCAGGAAGCTGCAACACTACTCTCTATGCCTCTGGCTCCAAGTTAGCTGGGGTACATTTTATCCTCTCTTATTTACTTGGTTTATCATAGACATTCTTGTTATATGAACTTACAACACTGAGACCTTTATAAATGTCGCTGTGCTCACAAAGCTACACGAGTATCGCTGGCTATTCACTATATGCTTAGTGATTTTTCTACTCTGTATTTATCCTGTGACTACCATTAATATTTTAGAATTGCCAAAATAGGGAGACTTTGATGCTGGAAAAATGACACTATAAATAAGTCTCCTCAGCATTTATGAGTTTTCATTCATTAGGGATGACCACAGCCAAAGTGTTTGTATGAGAACTGGCCTTAAATAGGACAAAGGGGTAACTCAAAACTAAAACAGATCTTGACTAATCATGTAAATAAAGGGGAGCAGAAACATGGATAATCCAAATCAATGAATAATAAAAAATATTTTACGCTTTGGACTGAAATATTTTTTGGCATTTGCAACTGGTGCATTGTCCTCATGCTACTCTGTGTAAAGTGGCTTATTGACTCCACTCTGGGCGAAGATGCTGGGTGTCACAGGCAGAGGAGGGTCTAGGGATCTCTGAAGGACTGGCTGAGCAGCAGCAATTGTCATCGTGCTGAGACACAGTTCCAGTCTCCTGGGAGGTGAGAACGTCATTCAGAAGCTCTCGTACCCTGCCCTGCCCTGCCCTGCCTACCCCTTGTCTTTTCTCTTGTACAGTGGAACGTTGGCAGACAGGATGTGGCCAAAGGGTCGGAAGGTGCCTGTGCTTCGGGGCTTGCTCCCTGGCACTTCTGTCATTGCCATGGGAAGAACATGCTGGGTCAGCCCTGGTCCTAGGAGGAGGATGAGAGATGCACGGAGCCCATCTGGTATCCACCGACCCACAGGTGTGTAAGCTAAGTAAATGTTTATTGTTATAAGAGGTTAAATTTGGGGTCTGGTTGCACAGTATTATTATGGGCATCGGTGACGGATAATATCCACTCACAGTGGGGTTTTCTCTTAAAAATGTGCTGGGACACAGGCAGAGACACCTGTTGTCTTCCTTCCCTTCACTCTTTATTCCTCTTCCTTTCCTTCAGTGCCTTAGGTACTCGATATGGAGGAGATATTATGGAAATGACCGATAGGATACTTTTCCTGCCATGAGGAATGCACTGTCTTGCTGACATTGGGTGCTGGGGGTGGAGGGAACTTAATAAGCAAGGAGGCAGTGCAGCTGAGCACACAGGGGTCAACGAGGCATCACCCCTGCTCCACCTATTGGCAGTGAGGACTTGAGTCAATTACTGGATATCTCTAAGCCCCAATTTTCTCATCTGCAAAATAGCGATAATGATACTAATCTTACAGGGCTTTTGTGAGAATTAGATGAGCCAAGGTAGATGCATGTAAAACACTCAACACCATTCCTGGCCCTTGGAAAGTGCTCAACGTGACAGCTGGTAAATTCTCACAACAGAACACACTGAGTCCTGCTGGTGGAAGAGACACTGGTTGAGTGTGTCCACCTGCACATTTGGTGGAGAAAGAGACTGTGGCACCTGGAGTAGTTGAGGTTGTGGAGTGATGGGTATTTTAATCTAAATGTTTCCTTGTCTTCTGTGAATTGTGAGTCCCCAAAAGTTTCGTTGTGTGATGACAGCTATCTGTAGCATGGACCATTGAACCCCCGGGTTCATGTCCATGTGGGTGTATTCCACAACTACTTTTGCATCCTGCAGACATCATATTTCACAACAGTAGTCTGGAGCCAGCAAGTCTTTTCCAGCACTGCTCTATGGAGCACAGTCAGCCTTGAATAACACCACTGTGATCCAGTCCATCTCTGCTTCTCCAGATGAAATAAGAATTAACTTCTATAGAATGCCTGTTTGTCAGACATAAAGTTGGAAAAGCAGATAAACATACAGTAGTCAGTGCATGAGCTGTACAACTTGATGAAGGTTTCTGACTTACCTGCATATTTTGAATAAGCTGCCTTGCTTTATGGTGACATCAGTAATAGTTCTAAACACTCCGAGTCCTGTGTGTGAAAAGTGGAAACATCACTTAGGATATTTAGATCTTTCTACCCTTTTGCTGACTCTTCTTTATTTATCTGTGAGAAGAAGAAGCACAGTCTGAAATTGCCCCATGAAGTAGTTCACCTTTGTTCATTACGTAATGAATCCCTCATTTTGAAAGACGTCAATAGAATCTTCCAATATTTAAGACAATCATTGCTCTGTAGGATGAAAAATGACCTTGAGGTGTTCTCTGACCTCAAGGGCCGCTCCGAGTTTTGTGTCCTGCGTCCGGTTTCCTAAGAGACTTAACTCTGAGATGGAGATGTTCTGCATGCAGAGAGCTAATTGGGAAGTGCTTTTGGGACCCACACCTGAGGGGGAGGAAGGCAGCAGGATTTGGTAGAATGGGGTGTTGGGCTGTTATGCGGTCAAGGACTCAGTGGATCACGGGGGCAGCCCTGGAGCTGAGAACGTCCTTTTGTGTGGTCCTCTATTTGGATGAGGGGGCTGGGCCTTGACACTGCTTCACTGGCCAGTCATTGTTCATGGACACTTCCTGGCAATGGGACATGGTCTTGGGTGAGGTAGCTGTCTTCAGCCACAAGCAAATCTCAAAGCTGGACTCTGCTGAAAGAGCTGCCAGCTGCCAGCATCACAGGAGTGAGATCTGGGCTGTGCACTGCAGCCCAGCACATTATGGTGCATGCATGAGTAATATGTCATCTACCAGAGATGCTCTGGGAGACCTCAAAGCCAGAGAAGAATTTCCTAGGAAAGGCCTAATGAGGGCTAGCTTCTGGGATGGGCTTAGGACCATGGAAACTATTTTGCACATCACATGCCCCGGCCAAAAGTGGAGACAGAGATCTGGTGGAAGAGTGAGAAAGTCCTGGAGAGGCAAGCTGAGACCAGATACGGAGAGATGTGAAAGGTTGACTCAGAGTGAAGTGACGTGACCAGAACTGAGCCTTGACGCCCGGGGGAGGGTGGGAGGTAGAGAGACCAGTTAACCAGTAGTTCTGGAATCCCAGGTACAAAATATACCTAGTAAAATAGATGGGACTGGAAAGACGGATGGAGGTAAAGTGGCAGAAGGTCTCACATGCCAGACTTAGTGGTTTGGGATCTATTTGGCCCCAAAGCAGAACTGTTCAAAGTTTTGGGTCTGGAAAAAGCATGACCCAAAATGGCATTGTATTGTTAAGAGTCGTCAAGACAAGATGGTCCAGAGCTCTAGAAGTATCCCAATCATGGATCAACAGACACTTTCAAAGCCTCTGCTTGTGTGCCATGAGGATGGTAAAATCCCAGACCCTGGGCTGGACAGCAAATGCCATTTTATTAAGTGTTTTCACTCTATCTTCTGAAGTATGAGGAATTAAATACCAAATAGGTGTAGATTACAGATATATACATCCAGCCTACAAAGAAACAACTATGCAGCACTTGTAGAATGACTGATTAGTGGCTTTTGTTTTAGAGGCTGGTATTTTTTTCCCCCCACTTTGAGTACAGAAGCGAATACGATGAAACCCAATGACATGGAAAGATGTGCTTTCTGCTCATCTGTATACTGTGCAGCCAGTATCAATTATCATCATTAATTAGAGCTAATCAATTAAATCATTAATTTCTTGAGTCACTGGCAATAAAAGCATAACAATGTATATTTGCCAACATAATTTGCAATCTCAGTGAAAACAGTCATTCAGCAATTAAATACAAAGAAACTCCATTAATTTGTATTGCTTTAACTTACCAAAGCAGTTAATTACAAAGTAGAATAATTAGTCAGAAATCGATACTGATCAAAGTATGAGTGGCAGTGAGAAAGATGCCCAAGGAAGGATAAGACAAAGTCATTGCCCAAAGGCCAATTGCTGATGTTAGAGTTTAAGTACTCTATTTTATGGCAAAACAGGGATTCCCATCCTACTTATCTCATCAATACTAGAAAGAATAACTAATAATAATTGGAAAGCACTGCAAAAATGTAATTTTCTATTTAAATGCTTGAAAAATATAACATTGACCCCTTATTTTATTTAATAGCAAAACTTTAAACCAAGAGAGAGCTATTGGTAGTATTAAAGAAATAAAATTATCAATTAAATTAACTTCAGTTGCATACCCTTTATTTCCTAAATCCTGCCTGCATTGTAGAAACAAAGTTGCTGCACTGCATGAGATGCTGCCTTAGGATCTTAGGGCTTCAACCTCTCCCAGGACCCTGGCTGCAAAGGGATGGCAAAGGGTTCCACCAACACAACCACGGGGAACGGATCAGCTTGGGACAAAACACAAAAACTAATTATAGGTGGGACCACAAGCAGGCAGGAACTGGATGGGACTTAAGCCTTAAGAGGAGGAAACTGCATTTCTGGGGTTAAGAAGTCTGTGACCCTCTGGGACAGGTGTGTCACAGACTGAGAGGAGATGGGAACTTCCCTATCAGAGTCAGGAAACATGGAAGCCTTAAAATAAAAATAAAGACACTTTAAATGTATCCACCCCCTTTTCCCCTTTGGTAACCATATGATTGTTTTCTATGTCTATGAGTTTGTTTCCGCTTTGTAAATAAGTTCATTTGTATCATTATTTTTAGATTCCACATATAAGTGATATCATATGATATTTGTCTTTATCTGTACAGATACACACTACTATATATAATATAGATAAACAACAAAGACCTACTGTATAGCATAGGAAGCTATCTTCAATATCTTGTAATAACCTATAATGGAAAAGAATCTGAAAAAGAATATGTATATATATACATATATACATATAAAACAGAATCATTTAGCTGTACACCTGAAACTAACACAACATTGTAAATCAACTATACTCCAATAAAAAAAAGGAAAAAACAACAACAAAAAATAAGTACACCTTTTTATAACATAAAAAAAGTTTGTAAATCCTGAGATATCATACACTGAATAAATAGAAATGATGGTTTGAGTTAAACCACACCTGGGTCGTAAATATTTTTATCTCCCCAACATGTCTTTCTATATATCCCTGTGAGATAGGATTTCTATCCCGAAACTTAAGGTGAGGAAATTGAGGTAGGAGCAGGCAGTTCTGCTCCTAAGAGGCAGAGCTGAGGTGTAAGCCCTCCCATTGGAGCTTCTGGGTTTAACAATTCACTGCATTAAAAAACCATAAAGACCTTTATAAATCAAACAGCTCAAAAGACAAATGGGTGAAGATTTGAATCACAAATCCAGAGGGCAGTAAATCTAAATGATTCATAAACATATGAAAAGATCAGATTCACTAACCTCAGGGGAATGTAAATTAACTTAAAAAACAACTATCACTTTACACACACCTGACTGGCAAAAATTAACAACGAACCAGGGACCCACTGCTAGGGAAGGTGCAGAGAGAGATTGAGAAAGGGCTTTTCTGGTGGGTGTGAAACGCACCCTCCTTTGGCGAGGGCTGTTACAGTTGAAAAAAACGGTATCTGTCTCCCCAGAATCTCCCTCTTGGGAACCCATTTCACAGATGGGAACACAGGAGTCTTGCAGGCACATGTGGACCAACATATTATTTCTAGGTGGCAAAACTGATAACCACTCAATTGCCTGTCAGTAGAGTAATTGCTGAATGGCTGGATAACTTACGAGGTATCCACTGCATAAATTAGCATGTGGTTACTGAAAAGAATGCATTAGAAGCTACCTGAGATAGATTGGGAAGATGTCTACAAAGTACTGTGGAGGAAGGAAGGTGAGCTGCAGGGAAGCTTGTACAGTATGTTTTTATTTCTGTAAACAAGTAGTGCGTATTTTCTGTGTGTTCCCATGACTGTCTCAGAATGCAGTGTTGCAACCTGATTCTTCAGGAGGGAGGTAGGGCAAGGGCTTCCATACTGTGGAGGGGGAGAATGGGAAGAATAGGAAAAGAAGGGAAAGGGAGAAAGAAAAAGACTGCCCTTTAAATCAGCGTACTAGTACGACCCAACTTATGTAAACTACACCTGTGAGTCCTTGAAGCCGTGTTGTAGAGACAGTGTTAGGTCGCCATCCACCACCTTCTCTGTCCACTGACCGAAAAGGGCGTCCCTATCAATGAACACAGCAAGGCGTGGGCTAATGTGCATAATACCAGCATATTTTGTCAACTGGAAACACCCCTTCCCCATATGTCTGTACATCCACTGTACACAGGCTGTGGGGTTGGTGCCCCTCCGAGACCAGGCGGGAGCAGGCAGGCAAGGGGGAAAAGCAGCTCTTCTTTATCTTATTTCACTCAGAATATCCAGGCACATTCATTTTGTAATTTCAGAAATGATAAAGACACATTTTAAAAGACAAGAGAAAGGTCAAGACCCACACTTCAAAGTAATGACCATAAAACGGCCGTCCTGAATCAGCTAACCTCTTGCCCCTCAGTCGAACGTTTCTTGGAGGTCTTGGGTGACTCTGGATGGACCACCCCCCCCCGCCGCCCTCTACCAGGGGTCCCCAGGCCTGCTCAGGAGGACGCCTTCCACCCTGATGTGGTCACAGAGCCCATGGGTCTTGCCCCACTGGGGTGTGGTTGCCCGTTTGGTCCCTCCAGGCTCAGGGCAGGTCTGTGAGCTCCAGCAGGCTGAGCAGAAAGGATGGAGACTGGCTCCCAGAGAAAAGGCACTCACCCGATAGAGAGCTGGTTCTCGAAGATGCTGAGGACTGAAGTGCAAGTGAGAACTGGGTCAAGCTGACATCCCAGAGCATGGGGGAAGAAAGATATGCTATGATTACAGTAACTTACAGTCGCAGAACATAGATATTTTTTCAGGCCATGAGTTTACTTTTTAGTTACAGAAGTTCCAGCTAGAAAGTTGTGGAAATGCTGTAACATAAAAAAAGCTACATTTTGCCGCAAGTCATCCCATCTTTATTCTGCATACATGTGTTCCAAACATCTGATTTCTTGTGCTCTCAGAAGGCAGCTGTCTCTGAAATTTGGGCGAAGCAGGAAGAACTCTTGGTGTCACAGCTCTGGAGACCCCTGGGTAGACTCACTCCAGAGAGCGGACAATTTGAGAAAGACACTCCGTCTGTTCCCACAGCTCCTGGTGGGTCCGCAGGACAATGCCCATTGCTGGAGACCAGAGCCCACCAGAGGGATGCTGCTCCTTGCTTCTTGTGTCTGGAGAGAAGGGGTGGCAGGTCCCCTCCCTCACGTGGCATGGGTGCCCGGCCAATTCACCGAGACCGTCAGTCTGAGCTGCATCTGCACGCTCTTCTGTTTGTAAGTCTTCAGCCCCTGAGAACAAGCCCACACACAATCTTTCAAGGTCAGGTATTGATTTTCAGTCTAAATATTAAATCCACGTGGAAGAAGAAATGGCGCTTAATTAATAAGGCGCACCCACCTCCTCTCTGCTGCAATAATGAAGTCACTGTAGCACGCTTGCTTTCTGCTTCCTGTGTTGCCCAGCAAGGCTCAGCAGAACTCCCTAGTGATCCTGTGTTCCTCGCTTGGAGGGCCTGGAGGAATGGGCCCGAGACAGGAGGTACTGAATATAACCTGTTACACGTCATGTACGTGGGCTATTTTCTTTAACTAAAAAAAAAAAAAATTTTTTTACAACTAGATTTTCTTTTCACTTGCCGTAATTTCAACGTATCACTTAAGATACAGAAGACTTTGATCACAAGTGCTTGTGCACACCCACCCACATGCACACACACACGGATGGGAGTGTGCACACACCCACTTGCACGTACATGCACACTCACATGCAATGCACATGCACACACGTGTTCACACACACACGCATCCCTTACCTTTAATGTCAGTTCTGATTCCAGACCCCGTAGCCTATTCCTAGGCTGCTGTGTGAATGTTGAATTAAACACCCAAACTGGCTTATCCTGATCCACTCCTGGGAGTGACCAGATGACACGGCCAACTGTTACCATTTGCTCCCTAGTCATGGTTTTCTTTGAAAAAGAAGTGTCCCTGGCCCCCATCCCCCCAGCACTGCTTCTGTCTTCTGTGTTGTTAACACGTGGTGGCTAAGGGGCAACCGCCTGCCTGTAAATCAAGTGCAGATGGAAGACGCAAGGTTCAGGATTGCAGCCAGGGAGCATAAAGGGGCCTGTGTTCACATAATCGGGTGTTTTACATTTTGTGTATGGAGCTGCTGATGGAAACATCTTTGGGGGTTTTCCACTCTAAAGACCAATGGGACTTTGCTTTTGAGATAAAGGAGGAAGCTAGCTGCCTTCACCTTCTGCTCTCCATTGGGGAACACTGTGATTTGCATTTTAGATGTAAATTCATGTAAATCATCACTTATTTTCAGATGAAATCCAACCATTGAGAACAATCTGGAATCATTCTCTAATGCCAGCGTGCATTTGATCCCCATATAATTTCTCGGCATATGGATTAAACCTGCAATAAGGATGGTGCAACCATGACTGGGCATGCAAGACAATTGACCCTTATTTTGCAGCAAGGATGGGAAAATCTAATTATAACACCCTTTCCAGCATCTGAGACAAAGCAAGGCTGGATGCCAGCTAATTGGTTGGAGTGTGGACCATCCAGTACCATCTCATATTGGGTCAGTTACACTCTTTCAGCCTTCAGTCCAAAGAAAGCACCTCACCCCTGGCTAGTTTATTGCCAGTCAATGCCTTTGGTTTCAGTAAAGCAAAAGAATGCACAAAAGTCAACCCAAATTAACCACCACTCACTAGGAGAACTTACCACCTGGCTGTGTTCTTGTGAATGATGGATGTGTCATTCCGGTGACCACGTCTGAATAAGTAGGAAAGCCCTGAGCAGAAGACTTCAGGAAGGAATGACTTGCTATACTCAATTCTTGGAAAAATAGATGCCGACAGAACTCACCAAGTTGCAGCTCTTTTCAGGCATTAAGAAAACAAAGAAAAGGTGGGGAAGGTGCTTCTGAAGGCTGAAGAGTGTGGGGTATCTAAAGACACGCACTTTACGTCATTACATAGATTTAGATAAACTTCAGGAAAAAAGTCATTGACCCTGAGATACAACAGTACCTCACCGGGGAAAGCATTAGTCTATAAGGCAGGATATCAATATTGACTGAGTACAAAGAGGCTCCTTTTGTAAGGAATGTGTGATGGAAAGTGTCCTGAACAAGATGCAGGATAATCAGAGAGAGGCTGTGTGGTCCTCAGTGCATAATGGCGGGGAATGAACTAGGCAGCATCTCAGATAGTCCTGCTGGGGGGGGAGGATCTGAGAGTGATCTTGGCACTCTCTCTCCATAATACCAGGAGAAATCATTCAAATGATTGTGAAAAGAATCTAGACTGTTCTTCCCAACCCTTATAACTGTTGCAAATCTATTATTATTTTTAAGCTACTTTTGAAATATGAGTGGATAGTTCTTGCTGACCTTTCACTTTCCTTCTCTTTTAGGAGGTTTGGCGGTGGAGTGGGGGTGGGGGGTGTGGGGGTGTGGGGGGAAGGTTTGAAGCTGGGAGTTTCCCTCCCGTCACCTCTAACTATTGTTCTATCTCCAGCTCTCAGTGTGGCAGCCAGCTGATTCCCCTGGGTGTGGCAACAGCTGCTGTGCATCTGTAGGGACCCCACCAGCATCTCTCAGGCCAAGAGTCAGTTGGGAGGGAGGGAGCAGGTGGAAATTAATTAGCAGGAAGAGCCAGCTCATTAGTGGTGAAGGGGTGTCTGCTGGGAAGCTAAGGAGGCAGCAACCCCTTTAAAGGGAAGGGACAAGGGGAATTAGTGACAAATCGGTATTAAAATGCAGACAGAAAGGCTTCGGCTAAATCATTATATTCATTCCCTTAATGAGAGGCCGATAAATAGAGGCGTCCCACCAGAGAGTGCACAAATTGAGTGCGTGGGGCAGTTCAGGGAGGGGGTCCTGCAGAGGGCAGTGACTCTGCTTTAGAGCTTGCAAAGCTGTGAATCTGAGGAAAAGGTGGAATAGGATGATTTAGTCAAGTGATGTAATAACCATTTTCAAGAATAAAAGGGGCCGTTATGCTGAGGAGGGTGAGTAGCTGTCCCCTCCTGCCAGTGAGGCTGGAACAAAAGGAAGTGAGGGGACAGGGAAGGGGGGAGATGGCATGTGGCCTGAAGAAGGGAGATGGGGACTGCGGGGATGAGGATGAATACCCAGCAATAGAATGATGAAGCCTAGAGGCAGGTCTCAGGGTGGACCTGCAAATGATCATGCCTGGAGATCTTAGGACACACGCCAAGAGGGGCTGGAGACGCCCTCCACAAGGGCTCCCTGGGGAAACTGGTAGTGCTGGGCAGGAGGGCAGGCACTGCCCCGGAGGTCAAGAGTTGACCTGTTCTCAGTGTGCAAGGCCTCAGAGATGGCTGACACGGCTACTAGGGAGGTGACTCCCAGCCCAGACCTCCCCGCCTCCCATTCCAGATGAAGTCCTCCAGCAACCCTGAGATTTTCACCTGTATTTCCACCTCCTTCCTACCCCACTTCCAGGACCAGGGTCAGTTCAATTCACCCTCCCTGTTGCCACCAGTCAGACCACCAAGGCACACACTTTGAAGTAACTCGGTAATAATGTCAGCAGCCCAACTGAAACAAAGCAAATATTTTACTTCCACTAAAAAAAATAAAAAACAAAAATGGAGTCACAGACCCATTCTCAGAATCCCCTTTGAAGTAGCAAATGTGGAGTTCTCTGGTTCCAGAGGGGTTGGCTGCTGATTTTATTAGGAATAATCTCTCTCTAACCTTTTGAGAACAGAGGCTGTAAATTCAGTCCATGTAGTGCCTCAAAGTCTCTGCCACAGAAGTTGTTATTAGCAAAGAATTCCTCCTGGGCTCTTGATGGCTATCACTTTCTTATGGTACTTTTCTTGTCTTAATATTTCTTGTTTCGGAGCAATATAATGGAAGATAGAACTTTACTTACTGAAATTTTGCTAAGGGTGGGCAGAGAGTAAATACTGCCACTGCTTGCTTTTCTTGCCTAATTCTCATATAAATCTGAGTTCTTCTCTTCTCTGATTTCATAGGCATTTATCGGTAATATCACCAGACCTGCTCAGCAATTAATCTTCTCAGCAGTTACCAGGCATTGTCATGCTTGCTTAATAGAGGAGATGGGAGCAATCAGTGGCTTAATCACTGAGCTTTGTGTAATTAGATGATAGAAATGACATCCTACCTGGTCAAATGCTTCTTTCACTTGAGATTATTTTGTTTGTTTTCATGGAAAAGTTGCAAGGTCTAGGATGGTGTGGCATCTAGGAAGAGGTGATCTGGGGATGCTATAACCAGGCTGACATCACTTCTTTACATCGGTCCAAGAGCTAAGAAGGTCATGGCCCCACTTTTCCCTCTGCATCTTAAATAGGATGCAAACCTGCATCTCATAGGTTTGTCCAGGAAAAACACTTTGGTCAACTTTTTAAAATTAATATATAATGCACATATCATAAAATGCAGCACTTGAGGTCATCATTTTAGTGGTTTTTAGTATATTCACAAGGTGGTGCAACCATAACCTCTATTTAATTCCAGAACATTTTCACCTCTCCAAAAAGAAACCCTGTACCCCTAGCGGTCATTCCCTCCTTCCCTAGTCCCTGGCAACCACCAATCTACTCTGTAGATTTACCTGTTCTGGGCATTTCGTATAAGTGCAATCATACAATATATAACCCTTTGTGTCTGGCATTTTTCATTTGTTATAATGTTTTTTAGCTTCAAACCTTCATTTCTTTTTATGGTTGAATAATATTCCATCTTATGGATCTACCACATTTTGTTTATCCATGCAATTAACTGATGGACATTTGGGCTGTTTCCACTCCTTGCCAATGTTGGTTTGTTATGAGTCATATTGCTTTGAACTTATGTATACAAGTTTTGTGTGAACATAGGTTTTCAATTCTCTTAGGTATTTACCTAGGAGTGGAATTTCTGGGTTATATGGTAATTTTACGATAAACATTAGAGGGCCTGTCAAGCGCTTTCCACAGTGGGTACACCGTTTTATACTCTTAGCAGAAATTGCGAGGGTTCCTATTTTTCCATATCCTTGCCAACTCTTGTTATTTTCTCCTTTTCAGATTATAGCCAACCTAAGTGGGTGTGAAGTGGTATGTCTCTGTGGTAACTACTAATGATGTTGAACATCTTTTTTGTGTACTTGTTGCCCACTTATATATGTTCTTTGGGGAACTGTCTATGCAAATCATTTGCCCATATTTTAATTGGACTATTTATCTTTTTTACTGTGGAGTTTTAAAATGTTCTTTATATACAAGCAGACCTCATTTTATTGCTCTTCACTTTATTGTGCTTCATAGATATTGTGGTTTTTACAAATTGAAGGGTGTGACAACCCCACGTTGTCAGGTGAGGATTAAAAATTTTAGCAATAAAGTATTTTTAAATTAAGGTATGTACATTATTGTTTTAGACATAATGCTATTGTACACTTAAACTGTAATGTAAACATAATTTTTATATGCACTGGGAAACCATAAAATTTGTGTGACTAGCTTTATTGTGATATTCACCTTATTGCAGTGATCTGGAACTGAACCCATAATATCTCTGAGGTCTGCTTATATTTTAGATACAAGATTCATATCAGATGCATGATTTGCAAATATATCCCCCATTCTCTAGATTGTCTTATTACTTCCTTGATAGTGTTCTTTGATACACATAATTTTTTTTTTTACACATAAGTTTTTATTTTATTTATCTTATTTTCTTGAGGTACGCGGGCCTCTCACTGTTGCGGCCTCTTCTGTTGCGGAGCACAGGCTCCGGATGCGCAGGCTCAGCGGCCATGGCTCACAGGCACAGCCGCTCCGCGGCATGTGGGATCTTTCCGGACCGGGGCACGAACCCGTGTCCCCTGAATCGGCAGGGGGACTCCCAACCACTGCGCTACCAGGGAAGCCCAAGTTTTTAATTTTGATGAAAGTTTTGGTCAACTTTAATCAAAAGTCTTAGGTCAGTGTTTCTGAACTTGTTTTCAGTATCATTCCACTAAGGAGAAAATTCTAATTTAATTTAATGAGATAAATTAAATATTAAGGAACAGATTTTTGTCAAGTAGCATAGAGCTTTGAAGGTTTACAAACCATTGCAATATATAAGATTTCTTTTCCTCCAACAATCAATTTTTCCCCTTGGGGAGCAATTTTGCTGTCACAATTCTGCTGAGAATTTAGGTGTTAGGTCAAAGTTCGTGCTTTTCACCTAAACTAGGGTGATTTTGTGAGATCTGAGTGCACTCTTGTGTCAATTAATCTGCTCACGGGCTCAAGACCCCCATCCAGCCCTGAGACATTCTTAATCACCTTAGGTTCTACACACTCTTTTCTCAGTTAAACCTTTACAGATTACAAAGAAGGGTGGTGATGGTTTTATCTTCCCGCCTGGTGCAGACTTGGACCCTGGCCGAATAACAGTGCCTCTGAACATTTCTAGCACATTGTTTGATTTACACAATTTACTGCTAATCATACAGTGTGGGTTTAGCTGTGTATCTATCTGCCAGACCTCCCTTGCTTACACGTTCACACAATGCCTGTCATTGGCCCTGGATAAACACTTGAAATGTTAACATAACTCTTACTTCTTCTAACTTGATTTTAAGGTTCTACGATGATACAATGTCTTAAAGACCTCTTTTAACTCCTTTGCAAAGTCTGGGCTTGGTATTGTGCACCCAGCATGGATTTAATACTTACAGACTCCCCAGCACTTGTGTTTTTCTTTACTGAAAAGAAATGACACAAGAGCTTTGTGAGAGTAACTGCCTGACAGTTCTATTCTGCTGAGTGTTACTGGTCACAGATGGGCATTCATGGAGTCAAGACTGCCTGCTTCTTGAGCTGGGTTGACACAACAGTGACAAAGATGCCAGATACCTGGGCTAAGGCCCGGGGCACTGAGGCTGGAATCAGGACAGAGAGGGTCCTCCCACAGTGTTGGACCACACTGATCTAGGAGCTGGGTGACTTAAAGGGGGGAAGCAGAGATCAGCACCAACCCAGCTGTATTCACCATCAGACATGTGTCCTTAGGAGGCTGCAAACAGGAATTCAGGTGAATGATGGGGAGCCATGGGGACCACCATGAGGTGGATAAATACTGTAAGGCAGGTTAGGGTGAAAAGGCCCTAGAGGAAGCCATGAACAGACCAGCCTAGTGACTCTTTATTTTGGGAGGTGGCCCAGCAGGATTTGAAGGCATAGCCCACTCCAGATGACCAGGGAGCACATCATGTTGAGAACTCGGGACAGTGAGCAGCCCTGAAGTTGTCCTGTCCTGGAGACACTGACCCCAAATCCACATTAAGTATTCAAAGGCCTCAGACATGGTTGAGTTGCCTACCCTAGTAGGACAGTCTGAAATCTCAAACTGATCCAGATATGCGCTAACTTCTGGAAATAAAAGTGGGTACACGTGGGACCCTCCTTTGGGGGTAGACAAGAGGACCTCAAACATGTGAGAATCCTGATGTCTATACCTGTTTTTTTCCACTTGGCAAGAAGTACCTTCTGGTGAACTGATTCACAGGCCCCACAGGACAGAGAAGTGTCTGGTTGAGTGTTGCTGGGTGACAAGCTAAGATGTGACCAAATCAGAGTGAATGGCAGCAGCGAGTGTTCTGGGTGATCTATGACTTTCTATTTGCTTTTTAATCATCTCTCCATCCTGATTGTTCAGATAATTAAACATGGCCATCCCAGGAATCTGTCATTGCAAAGACTGATCTACTGCAGCAAGCATTTTGCTTCCAAAGAAGGAAGAGAGAAGGTAAGATCTGATGTAGTGTGCTCATGTTTCACAGCTTCTTTCCTTTCCTTTTCCTCTTCCTCTTCCTCTCCTTCTCCTTCTCATTCTTCTTCTCATTCTTCTCGCCCTTGTTCTTCTTGTTCTCCCCTCCTTCTTCCTCTTCTCCTTCTCTTCTCCATTGTACCAAATAATGTTTTATTTCCTAATTTAAACAGTAGGCATTACCCTCAACCAGAGAAGACTGAAAAATTAATTATCTCAGAAACGAATGTATATCATACTTTCTTGGTGGACTTAGTAATTTCTTTGGCAATAAATGTCTCACTTTTGGTCCTCTCGCTACATATTGGGAGGAGGTTGAGTTTTCTTGGATAATTTCTGGAAAGCTTTAATTATCTAGGGGAAAACGTATGCTTGTTAGTGAGGTGTGCATGCACAAGATGTAGGAATCTAGAATAAGAAAGCTTTTAAAACTGGGCACATTTAATCATTTCTCTGTGTCCAGTGTGATGTTCAGAGGAATTTGTAGCATAGTTACTCTTTTTCTCCCAGAGAAGCAGGTGGCAGTTGAATCTTTAGAACAATTTACCATTCCAGATTAAGTGAATGTTTGGGTATGAGAAAATAGTGAAAAGTATGGACTCTTCACTAAGTAATTATTTGTCATCCTTTTTGAGGAAAATACCTTGTTAAGTCCCACTAAGGCTACAAAGTAACATGACCTCATGTCTCTGACCACAGACAGCTCATTATCTAGTGAGTCAAGACGAAAACATTCACAGAAAACTGCAACCAAATCACTGGAAAACCAGTTTTGTAAGGAGCGATCACAAGGTCTAGCATTTCAGATGAGGGCCGGCTTTAGCTTGGGTGATTCAAGTGCAAGTCACATTTAAGTGAGATGATGAAAAAATAAATAGAATTTAAGAAACCAGATATGAAGGAGACCATTCAGGAGAGGCTACCTGAGAGGAGGTACAGAGGTAGGAAAAGGAAGGAACAGCAACCAGTAATGACTGATGACAACACAGACACATATGAGGGGTCAGGTGTGTGAAGTGGTGCAGCCAGATCCCCCAGTGTTTGCTCTGGGCCATAGCTGCTCTTGATCATTTCTGAGCCCTCAGGTGATATATTCATGGGAGAAATGGTCTGGTAATGGACGGACCGGGGCAGAGAGATGGCCAGGAGTATCACATGGGAATCCAGGAGTGAGATGGTGAAGGCGTGGCAATCCAGAGGGTGGACAGTGGAAAGAGAAAGAAAGGGACAGAAATGCTGACTTAACCATACAGAGAAAACTTCCCAAGGCTAGGCAATTGACTGGCTATGCAGGGAGGTGAGAAAGAGAGGAAAGAATAAAAAAATGAGTTGAGAGTTTTGTGTCTGCATGATTAGAAACATGATGAAAAGTGAAGGCAGGAGGAGGGATGGTTTGGGTGGGAAAATTATCGTGTGTTATAGGAGCTGAAGGTCCAATATTCAGATGCAAGGGGTGAGTGGTGAGAGATGGGTAGCTTTCTAGGCAGGAGAAGTGATTTAAGAGTCACCTTTCTGCAGGTGTAGTGAAAGCTACACCTGTGTGGTGAGATCACGGAGGAGAAGATGGTGAAGAATAACAACTTTGGGAAAGCTTGTTCTCCAAAGGCACTGGAGCTCCCATGCACAAACTCTTCCCCTTGCAATAGTTTAGGTCCTACTTGTGCATCTCCTGGCACCTCCAATTTAATGAGTTTAACCACGTCCATCAGTTTCAACTTGTCCTCCTCTTCCTCCTCATCCTCTAGTTCTTATCTCAGTTTTTGATGCCAATAACAACCATCTAAGCCAGCAAACAGGAAACCTAGGAAATGACTGGACCTCTCTTTTCACTCTCTGTATCATGTCTTTTAGTAAACATAAGTGCTCAAATATAATGTAGTCAAACCTATGATGTGTGGTTTTTTTTGGTCTCATTAAAGAAAGCTCTATCCCAAAGTCATGAAGATGTTTCTCTATGTAATTATTTACATGCTTTAGAATTTTCCTTTCACAGTTATGACATTTATCCTACTGAAAATAAGTTTTTGATATATGTTGTAGGAGGTACGGCTCTGATTTCATATATGTTTTTCCATATAGATAAGTATCTCAACATTTATTGAAAGGACACCTCCACTGGTCTTAAGTGTCACCGTGGGCTTATGTTAAGAGCTCATGTATGTATAGATTTGTTTCCAGGCCCTATTTTGTTCCACCTAGTCTCTTCGTGAACCAGTATCGTACTGCCTTGGTTATCATACTTTATAATAATGCTTCAGATGCGGTAAACAGTTTTTCCATTCCTAAATCTTCTTCAAGAGTGACTTGGATATTCAAGTTCCTCTAGTAGCCTTTCATAATTGATATGCAGAAATGAAATTTATTTTTATATGTTGAACTTTTATAAACTTTCAATTTTGCTAAATTTTCCTTTTAATTCTAATGAATTTTATGAATTCATTTCTATATATAAAATTCATATCATCTCCATTTTCCATTCTTATGCTTTTCCTTTCTTTGTTATTCTTGCCTTACCCTGATGGCTGGGCCCTCCAGTACAATGTGGAAAGAAATTTGTGATATAAAGCACCCTTTTCCTGTTTCTGATCTCAAAACAAAAGATTTTAACTTTTTAACCACTATGTTTGTTATAGATTTTTTTGGTAGAGAAACTTATTATACTGAGAAATATCTCTTCTATTTCTAGTTTATTAGGCAACTTATCATTTTCTCATGAAAAACTTTATCAAATGCTGTTTCTGTCTTTGTAACTTTCTTCATTTTTTTCTGTTACTGTGTTGGATTACATTGACTTTCCACAATTAAACCAACCTTGCACTGTGGAGCTAAACCTAAATTATTCATGATAATTATATTTTTCACTGGATTCAATTTGTTCATATTCTGTTTAGACTTTTTGCAAGTTTGAGAGAGATTGATCTGTAATTTCCTATCACCTACAATTCTTGTCAGATTTTACATTAATGTTATATTAATCTCAGAAAATGACATATTTTCTCTTCTCCAAATGAATTTATATGTATGTAATGTTTTTTATATTAGAGAAAAAAAATGTGTGACAAGACACTTGGACCTAAAGTTTTTCTTTCAAGGTATTTTTTAGCTCTTTAGTATGGAAAAATTCTTTTTATATATAATATATTTACTGGTGTATTTGGGTTTAAATTTACCATCTTACCTTGTGATTTGGACTTTCCCCATTTGTTCTGTGTATTTTTCTCTCCTCTTTTGACTTTAACAGAGTTTTTTGTTTTTTTTAATCAATTTTTCCTCAGTACTGGCTTAAAAGTCATGCATTTTGTTTGTTTTTTCTTTTAATAGTTATCCTAGAAATTGTACCATGCCTACTTAACTTACCACTTTTAAAACAATTCATTAATTTTACTCTCTTTTAGAACAGTGTAAGGAAATTACAACACTTGAACCCTTTTATGCTCTCCTGTTTAATTTACTATTGTTGTTTTTAAAGTTTTTTAGTCCTCAGGAGACCTTGTTTTTATACAGTAAATTTTATTTAGATTATACATATATTTCCACTTTATTTGTCCTTATTTTCTTCTTGCATTTCAAACCTTCTTCCTGGGATAATTTTTTCTCTCCTTGATCTATAGTCTTAAGAATTTCCTTTAGGCTGCTGTTGCCAGTGCTCTCACTTTTTGTTACAAGGAATGTTTGTTTAGTCCTTATTCTTGAAACATATATTCAATGGGGTATAGAATTATTTCTCCCCTCATTAAAGAGGTCAGTTTCGTGTCTTCTGGCTACCAAAGCTGTTAGCAAGAAGTCAACTGTCATTCTCATTCCTTTGAAGGACTGTCTTTATCTCTGTCTTTCTACACACATAGACACATGCACACACACACACACGTATATATACAGATGTGTTTTTTTCTGGCTGCTTTTAGGATTTTACAGTCCTTCGGGTTTTGAAGTTTCATTATAATCTGTCTTCATGTGGATTTATTTTTATTTTTCCTGCTTCAAATTGTTTGCACTTTTGAACTTGCATACTTAGGTAAATTATGGCAAAATAGTTTGTGAGACTAGGGAGAGTTATGGGAAAGATATCACAAAGAAAGGAACAATCATATACAGAAGGTGTGGGAGGGAGGAATGAAAAACAGAAACATGCCATCTGGGCCAGATGCTTAGAAAAGGAGCAATGGTGTGTGTGTGTGTGTGTGTGTGTATGTGGGTGCACAAAATTCAGAGTTGATGATGGTCACGCCTGAATGAAACTCAGAGGCTACATAAAATGTGTATAAATTACCTTTCTTCTCAACATCTCACTGAATTCCTAGTACAAAGTTTTAAAAAGGAGATTTCTAATATTACTTCTTAAATTCCGTATCCATGGTGCATACTCTGAAGCATCAGCCTGAGCTGTGAAGTCACAACTAAATTAAAAAGCATGTTAACTTTTCAGGTTTATCATGTAATTTGAGCACATTGTTTGAAAATTAGTATAAAATGAGAACATCAAAAACATGAAATCAGTTTTCTTCGTATTCTATAAAATACAGTGACCTTAAAACTCTTGCAAGCGTCAAATACCCTGGAGTCATTATTTATTAAGAACACAAGTAATGAAAAGTAGACTTCATTTCAGTAGCCTAATGCCCTGATTAATTAATTATGCTCAAAGACAGCCTGGTGAGCCATGTAGAGTGCCCATCGATTTCCAGGATGCATACGAGGCAGGGAAGTCTACCCACGGGGAGTAGTTTTAATACATCAATCCATGCAGGCCCCTTTGTTAAAGCCAGTCGCATCTGACTTTCCAGGATGTCGGCATTCTGACCTGTGCTGCATTTGTCTGCACTCCAGAAATCAGCTGTTTTTCCTGCTTAGTAAGGAACCAGTAAGAGACCCACAGGGCTCTCACAGCCTGTCAAGTTTCTCCAAGTCAACTAAGCTTATTTCTTCATTCTCTTGTGTTTCTCAGGCGAGAATAATACACTGAAACCATTATTTCTCAGATAGATAAAAGTTCTCAACCCTCTTCCAGCTGTATGGGGAGGTTTGTGACCTTTTCACCCCTTGGACCCCAAGGCTGGCTCAGCTGATTGGGCTTGTGGCATCCTTTCTTCCCTTCTCCCTCGCCCTTCCTTGGGTTGACCTCTTTCTTCTGAAACTGTGCTTGCTGTTAGAGAGGATGTCAATCCCAGGTCACTGATATTGGCTAAGAGGAGGATTCTGTAGAGAACCAAACCCACCAGGAGCAGCATTATAAGACTATCTTGCCCAAAGTGTATTCTGCATTACCAGGTGCCTACACAGGCTCGCATGGGACAGCAATTTACCTATGTATGTATGCATGTGTGCATATATGCCTGTTTGTTTTGCAGTCTGAGCTGCATGATTTGCAGCAGATCTGCATGGGATCAGCCCCACATTCTCACTTGATCCTCTTTTAGACTAACAGAAACACCAGGCAAGATTAGGCACTCAGTTTCCAGCCCTGGAAAATATTGATGATGGCAGCTCTGTCTGGAGCTTACAGAAGGTGTGAAGAGTTCAGTGCAATAAGGCGGAAAAAGCCTGGACCACCCTCGGTCTTGGCTTTGCTGCTGACTGGTTGGATGATCCTGCACAGTTTCACTGCACATAAATTGGGGATAATTCTCACCTTTTAGAGTTGCTGTGAGAGCTAAATGAGATCATGTATGTCCGGCACTTGTCTAGCCAATGGTGAAATGGACTGCATGCCTGTGTCTCCCCCAAATTCATATGCTGAACCCCTAATCCCAATGTGATAGTATCAGGAAGTGGGGCTTTTGTGAGGTGATTAGGTCACGTGGACAGAGCCCTCATGAGTGGGATTACTCCCCTTTTAAGAAAAGACACTAGAGCTGGCTCTCACTCTGCCCTTCCCACCATGTGGGCACACAGCAAGAAGTCTCCACCCAGAAGCAGGTTCTCACTTCACCAGACCATGCTGGGGCCCTGATCTCAGACTTCCAGCCTCCAGAACTGTGAGAAATACGTGTCTGTTCTTCATAGCCACTCGGTCTGAGATCATATGTTATAGCACCCTCCCACCCAAATGGACTGAGAAACATGGTACCAGTTTAATCTAAGAGTGCCTCTTGCTAGCTAGGAAACAAGGATATTGGTGCAAATGGTCTATACATTTTTTTCTGGTGCTTACATATTCTGACTATAATACTGTAGAATCAGAGTTTGGGTGTCTATATTTAACAATGTGACTTGTACAAACATAGTTGGATTTTATCTCAAAATTTCCTTTAGTATCTCAAAAGAAGCTCAGGAGACAGAGAGGTGGTAGCCAAGCTGTCTGAAGGGCTTTTTCCTTTTGTCCATTTGAGATATTGGTCAACCAGGACACTGAGTCACAGTGGGTCACTAACACAAAATAATGAGCTGAGGTGAGGGGCCTCTTTGTTAAACACTTGCTATGTGCTAAACATCTTCATAGAGTCTCATTTAATCATGATAAAAGCCCTCCAAGGTTGGCACGATCAACTTAGCTCTTGTTTTGCAGATGAACATATCTGAGAGGTCTGATAGGTAGAAAGTGATAGAGCAAGAGTCTGAGCCCTTTCCACCAAACTCAGACGCCTATATTTCTTCTTCTCAACTGTGCTATGAGTAATGAGTCAGGGGCACAGAGAAGAGGAAGGATGCAGCAGTGGGCTCCCTGGGAAGGGAGGAGAATGAGTCAGGAGTCCGGAGCCACTGAGGTGACCCTGATGGGAGCACAGGAATGGTTGATGGCCAGGGTGTACGTCTTGGGATAGAAACAAGAGGAAATTGGACATTCTGTGGAAAGTCAAGTCCAAGTGTCCACCATATTTGGAAGGTGGGAGATCAAGCAAAGGGTCTTCCTTCCTCCCTGTCTCAGTTAATGACTCTCATCTCCTCCTTTAAACAAAGATACAACTGTTTTCTGCTGTGGTTTAATTTCCTTAAACAACTGGGACCCATATAGACTTTGTCATGATCCTGCAAATTCAGAAAAGGTTTATAAATTGTGGAAAAGTGTGGATTATTAACTTCATTTTACATGCTGCAATTCTAAATCCTATCTTTTCTTATTTGATTGAAAACAGCTAATTGGCTTTACTATGCTTTTATACCCCATGTTTCCCTCCTTATTCTGAGGGTCAGCAGTTTGTAGCTGCTGTTCCTCCTTTGGTATATTTTTATTTTTTTTTCTTTACTAAGCCCTGCTATTGAATATAGTCTGTGTAAGGGAGCACAATAGACATTTTACTTATGATTCACAATTGGCTAACATGGCTGGTCCTTATAATAAATTGCTTCCACTATTAGCTCTTGGATTATGATTTAAGAATAAAAGCAGGTCACATTCAGCTATTCTTTTTCTTAAAAAAAAAATTTATTTATTTTTGGCTGTGTTGGGTCTTCGTTGCTGCCTGTGGGCTTTCTCTAGTTGTGGCGAGCAAGGACTACTCTTCATTGCAGTGTGCACGGGCTTCTCATTGCAGTGAGAAGAGCAGTGGCTTCTCTTGTTGCAGAGCACGGGCTCTAGGCACGCAGGCTCAGTAGTTGTGGCGCATGGATTTAGTTGCTCCACGGCATGTGGGATCTTCCTGGACTGGGGCTCGAACCCGTGTCTGCTGCCTTGGCCGGCGGATTTTTAACCACTGCACCACCAGGGGAGTCCCTCAGCTATTCTTAAATATCCGTCTTAAGGGAAAGAAAATCCAATGACTAGGATCTGAGTCTAGAGTGTCACAGACCTGGATTAAGACCCTAGCCCCTCAATGCACGCTGAGATTTTCTGAATGCCAGTGGGTTGGAGTGAAGCTAGTGTCTCATCTTTCTGGACCTCTGTTTTGTGTTGCTGAGCCTGGGGCTTTTCAAACCACATCTCTGCTTTGCCAGTTGCTCCCTGCGAGGCTGTGGGAGCAGAGGGAGACCGTTAGTCTGGGGGACAGAGCGGGGCTTGATCCTCTCAATTTGCTAATCGTAGGAACATGCCTTCACCGCGACAGTGACTGCTGGCTCCAATTTCCAGTTCTACCCACATCTCCCAAGCCAGGCCCAGTGCACCCCTCAGAGATAAGTGTACCAGCAGGACAGCATCCCCACTTTTAAGGTTTTCATGTCAGCATCATGAGTTCCCACCTTCAAAGCTGTGGAGCCATCAGTACCAGTGGGTCCAATTTCCCCACATGCTCACCCAAGTTTCTAAACTCTAACAGTCTCACACTCTTTCCTTGGCTGCCCCAAGCTCAGGGGAGGTAGCTGTTTCCTGCACATTATACATCCATTTTAAGATCTTCTTGTACCTTTCAATGCTTTAATACTTATTTAACCAATTGTGTATATCAATTTCTCTCTGTTAAAACAACTGGTGGAATTTCTACGCTCCTGAGTGGACCCTGACTGATACTGTCCAGTTCTTCATATATGAAATGGCAATAAGAATGCCAACTATTATGGGTTGAATTGGTTCCCTCCAAATTCATATATAGAAGTCCTAACCTCCAGTACCGCAGAATGTGGACTTATTTGGAAACAAGTTCACTTAAGAAGGTGTAATTAGTTAAGATGAGGTGCTGCTGGAGTAGAGTGGGTTTCTAATCCAATATGACTGGTGTCCTTGTAGAAGAGGAGATTAGGACTCAGATACATGAGTGGAGAACACCATAGAATGACAGAGGCAGAGATTGGAGTGATGTGCCTGAAAACCCAGGAACAGAGGATTGCCAGCTGTCACCAGAAGCAGGAGAGAGGCATGAGACAGACTCTCCCTCAGGGTTCTCAGAAAGAAACAGTCCTGCCCACACCTTGATTTTGAACTTCTAGCCTCCAGAACTGCAAGGAAACTACTTTCTGTTGTTTTAAACCATCTGGTTTGTGGGCCTTTGCTACAGCAGCCCTAGGAACACGCCGACCTTATGGAATGCTTGTGAGGAATAAATAGTCGTTGTAGAGAGCCCTGTTCCATGCCAGACTTAGGCAGATTCTTAGTAAAAGGGGACTATTCTTATCATTGTTAATTTGACTATTACAGGTCATTCCTGTGGGCTGTGCTTGGCTTGCTCTTGGTCCTTTACTCAGCTGCTGACGAGCCTTGTGGCAGGAACACGCTTTGAGGGTTATCAGTGGGCCCCTCCTTTATGATCAGTATGCAGAGGGACTTCTGTGCAAGTCCATCCCAGCTTCCGAGCTCCCCGTGGGATCAGCTGAGTCCACTGTAACATTGACAATCTCAGTTCACCTCCCTCTGCACAGTCCTGCCTCGCCCCCCCACTCCCTCCACCCCAGGTATGATCCTCAGTAAACCACTGCACACACGCCCCATCCCTGAGTCTGTTTCCCGGTAAATCTGATACCTTAAAATAAATACAAAGCCTGCATTTAGGTTTTATAAAGTTGAATTTGCACAGGTACAGGGTCTGTCAGCGAACAACAGATTCTACAGAAATTCTTGGGATTTTACATAATTATTAGTTCACCTGATAGTTCAACACTGTTTGTTCAGCAACGTGAATGAGTTGCTGCATCCTTTGTCTGCTTGGCCTGACTTCAGAAGTACTGTAAGTTCTGTTTAAGAAACACAGCAGATTCTCAGGCTGTGGTTCTCGGCTGATTTAAATGTTATATTCCCAGTTGTAAACCTGTCATCGGATGGTCTCAGCTAGACTACACATCCACCATCTACGACTGCACAATCCAGGACATTCTGTGCTGCAATTGGGCTACATTTTGTCTTTTGAAAAGAAAGATGATATTCTATGTGGACACATGCAATCCTTCTGTAGAAGACAGTCCTGTAGATTTCAAGTGGCAAATAACTAAAACACCCATGAATTTGCTCCTTCGTTCTCTTTTAAAGATGCATTCAAAGTAATGTGTGATTTGAAAAAGAATATGAGTAGTTTGGAGTTTCAAATTTTATCCTTAACGGAATGCTCACTTTGTCCTGTACGTCATTCACAGATGCAACACTAGTGGCTACAAGTTAATTTAGCAATTGCTGCCTTTCAAGGAGAAATGTAGGGTGTGTGTTGTTTACCGTATAGGTGGGCTAGTGAACAGAGTCCACAGTCATTCTTATCATCTAAGACAGAAAAGGAAGAGATTCTTGAAAATTCTTGCTTTTCACCTCTGTCTTGTGTATTTCAAAATGGGAAGTTAGAAAGTGTAAGAGGAGGGCTGTGGTTTCCGAATGCTTCTGGTAGGACCTCTTTTGTAATTTCACCAGTTTGGTGAAAATTCATGAGATGGTTGTACTTTTTTTTTTTTTTTTTTTTTTGCGGTACGTGGGCCTCTCACTGCTGTGGCCTCTCCCATTGTGCAGCACAGGCTCTGGACGTGCAGGCTCAGCTGCCATGGCTCACGGGCCCAGCCGCTCCCCAGCATGTGGGATCTTCCCGGACCAGGGCACGAACCCGTGTCCCCTGCATCGGCAGGTGGGCTCTCAACCACTGCGCCACCAGGGAAGCCCTAGATGGTTGTACTTTTAATAAACACTAATTGAGGAAATACATTATGATAAAAGATATGAATTCAGTAACAGCTTGAAATAATTTTATATTTTATTAATCACAGTAACATCTACATACTTGAAAAATATAGTGTGTGTTTGTCTGTGTGTGTGTGAGTGTAATTCAGTTCAAAGAAAATACAGAGTTGGTACAGGAAATCCTGCACCACCCCAGGATTCTGAGGCCTAAAGCTGGCAAAGAGGGAGGGAAGGATGGATGCTTGTGCCCTGGGGATCTGGGACCTGGTCTTTTGTCCTGGGTCCCACCCCTCTGTGGGTTTGGGTCACCTTGGAGAATTCAGCCTTTCACTTGCTACACCTTCCTCTTCCGTAAAACAGAGTGCTGGCTTTAGAAGACCTGTTCATTTCAGTGTGACCTCCTGGGAGTCTCTTCTGAGTTTTAGGTGCATGGCATTTTGCACTCAGCTATTTCCAATGTCAAGGCATTGTTTCCACCTGCTGTGTGAATAATCTGCTGATGACCCTGGTCTCTGGCTCAGAATAACTAATGAAAACAGAGCAGGGATCAGGGGCTTCTGTGAACATTCAATTAACCAAGGAAGCTTCTGTCCAGGTGGCAGTAATGGCCAGTGCCCGGTCCCCAGGAGGGTCCTCAGCCCACAGTTCCTGGGCTTGGCCAGTGGTCATTGATGAGGCCATTGATCATCCATCATGTCGGCTCATTTTGGGTCTCCTCGGGGAACCCACTGCCTTGTGTTCTTTTCCTCTGATTTCTTCTCTGCTGCATGTACACATTTGACCATCAAAATGATTCCTACTGCCTTTCATCTGAGGCACCGTTGTGATGTGATTTCCCTGTTGTAGAACAGGGTCAAGCGTCTCTGCCTTCCTGACTCCCGGCTCTCGACAGAAGCTCAGATATAATCTACATCCATGGAGTAGAAAGTTCAATATTGTTAGGATCCTGATTCTCTCCAAACTGCTCTATAATGTTCACACAATCCCAGTCAAAATTTCAGCAGGGTAAACAAGTAAAAAAAGATATATTTATTTGATTTTGATTGGACCTACATAAAATTCTTTGATTATTTTAGAGGAGAGTTGACATCATACTATACTGAGTCTTCTAAACCAAAAAGAAGGCATAGCTTACTATTTATTTAGGTTTTCTTTAATATTTTTCAGTAGTAATTTTGTAGTTTTCTATATGGAGGTCTTATCTTTTGATGTTTTTGACATAAAAAATATTTAAACATTTTTATTTTCTAATCATTTTTGCTGGTGTAGTATCCACCAGACTTGCTAAATTTATTTATAATTTTTAATATTTTTTATCTGTAGATTATTTTAGATTTCCTTTTAAAAAGCATATTATCTTTTAATAATGAAATGACAGCTTAATTCTTCCTCTTTAACCCTTATCTTTTTAAAAAATTTAAATAAAATATTTATAGATATGGTGATGGTTCCCTTTAATAAATATGTAATTATTAAGGTTTTCCATATTGTGTTAACCTTGGCTATGTTTTCTCTAATAACTTTTCCATTTTATCTAAATTTTCAAATTTTGAAACATTTCAAATTTATAAATTTGTTAACATATCTTTATCACTTTAATGTGTGTAGAATCTGTATAGCCATCACTTTTTTTTTTTTTTTTTTTTTTTGCGGTACTCGGGCCTCTCACTGTTGAGACCTCTCCCGTTGCGGAGCACAGGCTCCGGACGCACAGGCTCAGCGGCCATGGCTCACGGGCCCATCCGCTCTGCGGCATGTGGGATCTTCCCGGACCGGGGCACGAACCCGTGTCCCCTGCATCGGCAGGTGGACTCTCAACCACTGTGCCACCAGGGAAGCCCATAGGCTTCACTTCTACGTTTACTAATATTGGTACTTGTATATTCGCTCTTTCTGTTTCTTAAAATTATTGCTAGAAATTTAATTTTATTCTTCTAAAAAGCATTTCTATTTTGTTGATTTATGTTCTTATCTTTATTATTTTCTTCTTCCATTTTGGGGAGTTTAATTTTTTTCCATTTTCTAACATCTTGAGATAGGTAAGTTTCATAAGCAGGACACTAAAAGCACTGATCATTACATAAAAGACCAGTAAATTGTACTACATTAAGATTAAGACATTTTGCTCTCCAAGAGACACTGGTGAGAGCATAGAAAAGGAAGTCACAAGGAGGGAGATATTTGCAAAACTTATATCCGGGATGTGTAAAGACATCTACAAAATCATAAGCAAAAGGTCAATAACCCAATTTTTAAAAAATGGTCACAAGCCTTGAAAAGGCACTTTATAAAGTGTAGTGGGTGATGATATCTAAACAACCACTAAACCAATAAGAAGACCATCTGGGAAATGGAATATAAACCCACAGTGTGATCTACCACACTACCCCTGAAATGGCTGAAATTACAAATAAATGAATAAGACAGTATTAAGTGTTATTAATACTTAAAGGAGCACTTTCCTCAGACACCAAGGTGGTGGAATGAAAATTGTTCCAAGAATTCTGAACATTGGTCCTTAGGCAGCATCTTTCTAATGTAGGTAAAGCATCTACCCGCACAGGTCCCATGAGCCAGAAACATCTGAACTACAAGGATAAATAAACTCCACAGAAATGAGAATATATGTGCACAAGACATAGAAAGGGATGTTCATAGCAGCGTTGTTTACAGTAGCTAGAAACTGGAAACAACTCTCAAGTCCAACAACAGTAGATTGGATAAGCTGGGGTATGCTCACAGATGTAATTAGATACGGCAAAGTACGAGAGGAAAGCACTGACCCAAGCAGAAACATAAAATGTATGACAACCATCAGATGCAGAAGTATACAGCGGGCATGCGTCAATTTATACCAATTAAAAGGCAGGTAAAACAAATCTGTGAGCTAGAGGCAGATAAATGGTTATCTTTAGGGAAGGTAAGGCATGGCAGGGACACCTGGGCACCTTTTGGAGTGCTGACCGTGTTGAATATCTTGACGTGGGTGGTGGTCACATGGGCAAGGTCACCGTGTCAAAGTTCATCCACCTGCACAGCTGTGATCTGCTCATTTTTCAGCATGTACTTTATACTTCAATCAAATATTTATAAACAAGCAAAAAAATGACATAACAATGTAAGCAAGCAGAACATGGTGGGAACATCCACTCGGCGAAAGCCCCCCAGGAAGCATCAGCTTGTGTCCCTTCCACAGACCCTCTCCACCCCGCTCCAGGCTACCACAGGGCAAGCCGAGAAGCTGTTCCCTGAATCTGGAGTTCTTTTCCCTTCCACTGTTTGCTTTCTTAGATGTCTGCTCAATCTCTCAGCCTCAGCTTGAATATCATATCCTCCAAGAAGAATTTAATGATGTTTTCCTATTATTTCCTCTTTTAGCTTCAGATACTTTCTTTTTTAGTTGTATTACTCATTAAATTTTTTTATGACGCTTCTACATCTTGGGGGCCTTGCTGGCTGGTGGAGGCTGCCTCTCCCAGGGCTGGCTAATTCTCATAGATAGCAAATTACTCCACTGTGAGCATTCTTTTAATATGCAAATTACCCAATCCAGAGCACATACTCCTAACTATTTTCCCCATCTGGATTTTACCCTACACGAGGCAATAATCCTCTGCCTTAACCACCCCAGGGCAGTTAGCAGACAACTAGGGACACCCCTGTATCCTGGAGCCGACCCAAATTATTCAAGCTAGTTAGCCCTATGTCTGCTTCCCTGCCTCGCCCATTTTTTTTTTCTCAAAAACTACAATAAAGGCTCGTGCTCTCCCCTGCTCCCTCCCCCCTGCTCTGGTGCTTCCCCTGTGGCCCTGCATGGCATTGTGCCTCCTGCTTCTGTGGACCTGTGAGTGTAACAACTTCTTTCAATTCAAGACAGTCAGTCCCATGTCCAATCGTACCACACCCACTGAAAACAAATCCTGGGTCCATTTGAAGATAAGTGTGTCAAAAGGAAATGGCTTAGATACGTCAAATAGAGCTTAAAGCTTTTATTCAGCTGAAGCCCACTGAGGAGCACCTGAACACCAGGCACCTTCCCGAGTGGATGCGGGATACAAGGAGAAGCAAAGAGCAAGCGACCTTGTGGTTTGGCTCAGGGAGTGATTTTCATCCTGAGCTAATCTTGTGTCTTGAATGGTTGGATATGATTCTCTTTCCTTGCTCTTTCCCTGATCACTGACGTGGATGCCATCCTGATAACTTCAGAGACATATCTTTGAGAGCACCTCCTGCAAGACTTGTGATGTGTCAGTTAGTCCAAGTTCGGGGGGAACAGAGAGTGGGAAAAAGGAAAGCAGGTAAGGGAGAAAGGCAAGGGGGGTGGGGACCCTCTCATGGCTCTGTGTGTCTTTTCACATTGTATTTTTCACAATTTCTTAATATATAGACATAAGTGTACACAGAAATATACATGCATAGGTGTACATATGCAATGACAATATACATGCATACACATAATATATATACATCACACATATACATCTATGTAATGAGGTAGTGCACTCATAAATTTAATATACAGGTAGTAAATACCTGTATGCAGTATACATATGTACATGTGTGTAGTATGTATACGTATATTACATACATACATATACATGGAGAGACAGAAAGAGAGAGAGAAGGTCTGGATTTGGCTCACTGCACTCAAATGCAAAAAACATCCTACTCTTTACTTTGATATTTTACATTCACATTTCCTCTCACTTTTTCATTTCTTTACTTTGTAAGTATAATCATATCAATTTTAGGCACTGCTTGCAGAGTCTGGTCCTGGTTGAAGTCTCATTTTTGGTTTTTCAGCCTGACCACGGGCAGTTACGAGGCTTTTCCCGGCAGGCCTCACGGGAGCTCCCTTCCCATACCAGACTCAGCAGAGCCGGTGCCCTGTGGTCTCTGAGGGAGCTGCAGTCACGGTCTCGGCCCCCTGGCTGGCCCTGCAACTTGAGGACAGTTCCCCACCCTGACTCAACACTCAGCAATTCTCCACTCCTGGTTCCTTCTCCTCTCCTCCCCCACCCCCCAACAAGGGTCCATGAAAGTAGAGGCGCATTTTGTTCAAGGCTGACTTGGCAGTGAGATGACGCCCACATCTGTGCTGGTCCATGTGGTGCTGGGCTGGCCCGCCATTCCTGGGGGGAAAATGGAAAGCTGAGAGGGGGGGCGGTCGGCATGTTCTCTGGGGCGGCCTCTTGCACGTGCTGCCACAATCAGAGGTTCAAGTCCTGACAGCTCCTGATGTTTCGACTTCTTGTCCTCCTTGGGGCTCCAACACTGGCAGTTCAGACTCAGCTCACCTGAGCTCCTGATGGGCATTTCCAAGGTGGTGAGAACATCCCCTATCGGTCCTTGCTGGGGTCATGTTTTTGGGGTGTATAATCGAGCTTCCTGGACCCAACCCCATGGGAAGGGCCTGACTTCAGTCTTCTGGAGTGTCCATGGCCCAAAGATGCTACATCTGAAGAGCCAAGTCCTTAAAACCCACCCAGTGGTGCCCTGGCTGTGGGGTGAGGCCTCACTGGGTCAGGGCTGGGGCTGTTTCCTCACCTGTGAGCCTAGTGCATGTCATGGGAGCAGGTACCCCATGGTGTGTTTTGTGCTGTCCCCCCACCTTATTGTGTGTCCTTTGGGACACGTGGGCACCCAAATGGATACCTGGACACCCAACACCTGCATCCCAAATGTCTCGATGGGAAAGAGCAAATCATTCCACATTCCTTGTTAGCAAACCCTGTAACTGATTCATGTCTGCCAAGATAAATGTCATCCCAACAGTGCTGTGGGAATGAATAATCCTACTAAGTACTTGTTCGTTTAGGATGGGAAGTAAGGAGGAGAGAGGACACAGATTAGGAATTTGAGGGACATGAGTATGAAAAGCAAAATCAGTAATTTTGTTTGGGTGTAAGAGAGCAAATCACTTCCCACTTTCATTTTTAGCTGAAAGGAAACCCAAGTAGTTTCCCATGAGATTCTGACAGCATCACCACCAGAGGCGGATGCCCCTGGGTGGGGTTGGTGGTGTTTCTCGGACTCCCGGGGCCACTGTTAATGCATCCCTTCATGTCCACCACGTGTGCTCTGGGTTCCTCAAGTCTAAACTGCTTCTCAGTCTTCAGGTCTCACCTCTTTTGTTATTTTCAGCAGCTAAAGGTAAGTTTTTCAGATTTTATGTCATAGAAAATAATAACCAGGTTCTACAGTTCAACCCCACTGCCCCCATCCCAAACTCCACTTGTTTCTGATAATTACTGTGCACCCACACCAGCTGTGAGAGTGACACTCATCTTACAAATGTCCCTTAACATGAAGGGCACTCCAATAGAAATGTTACTTAAACTACTTAATTGGTGGCTCTCTGAGGGACTTCCATGATTCCAGGGGAACTACAGAGTCTCTGTGAGATGTTCTTTCTAGTCAAGCATGTTGGAGGCAGAAAACTTGTAAGTCTATTAACCACACTCCAGAATAGGAACAGAAGATTACCACGTGAAGTCCCTGTAAGTTCTTCCCACTGGTGAGTAGGCATTACTTGAGCAGGTCGCCTTTGTCCTGTACTTGTCACCCATACTACAGAGTAGTGAATATACAGAAGAGGAAGTTTGCTTATTTGGACTAAAGCATCATCTTTGACGCCATTCAAGACATTATTTATTGAATACCCACTATGCACTGGCTACAAAACCATCTGCTAGAGATGCAAAGATGAGTTGAATCATCCTTGGGGAACTCTCAGTCCACCTAAGATTAAGCCAGACAACCCCCCATATCTATTTAATGCAAGCTGATGGGGTGTAAAGGGATAGGAGATAGGGATGCAGAAGCTTCACTGTTCTTTAAAATAAATTTTTTTTATTGGAAAGTAATTGCTTTACAATGTTGTGTTAGTTTCTGCTGTACAATGAAGTCAATCAGCTATATGTATACCTATATCCCCTCCCTCATGGACCTCCCTCCCACCTCCCCATCCCACCCACAGAGCAACAAGCTGAGCTTCCTGTACTTTATAGCATGTTCCCACTAGCTATCTATTTTATGCATGGTAGTTTATATATGTCATTGCTAATCTCCCAATTCATCCGACCCTCTCCTTCCCCCGCTATGTCCATGTGTCTGTTCTCTACATCTGCATCTCTATTCCTGCCCTGAAAATAGGTTCATCTGTACCATTTTTTTAGATTCCACATATATGTGTTAATATATGATATTTGCTTTTCTCTTTCTGGCTTACTTCACTCTGTATGACAGACTCTAGGTCCATCCACATCTCTACAAATGACCCAATTTCATTCCTTTTTATGGCTGAGTAATATTCTGTTGTATATATGTACCACATCTTCTTTATCCATTCATCTGTCATTGGACATTTAAGTTGCTTCCATGTCCTGGCTGTTGTAAGTAGTGCTGCAATGAACATTGGGGTACACGTGTCCTTTTGAATTATGATATTCTCAGGGTATATGCCCAGTAGTGGGATTGCTGGGTCATACAGTAGTTCTATTTTTAGTTTTTAAAGGAACCTCCATATTGTTCTCCACAGTGGTTGTATCAACATACATTCGCATCAACAGTGCAAGAGGGTTCCCTTTTCTCCACACCCTTTCCAGCATTTATCACTTGTAGATTTTTTGAGTTGGTTATTCTGACCTGTGTGAGGTGATACCTCTTTGTAGTTTTGATTTGCATTTCTCTAATAATTAGTGATGTTGAGCATCCTTTCATGTGCCCCTTGGCCACCTGTATGTCCTCCTTGGAGAGATGTCTATTTAGGTCTTTCACCCGTTTTTTGATTGGGTTGTTTGTTTTTTTGATACTGAGCTCCACGAGCTGTTTGTATATTTTGGAGATTAATCCTTTGTCTGTTGCTTCATTTGCAAATATTTTCTCTCATTCTGAGGTTTGTCTTTTCATCTTGTTTATGGTTTCCTTTGCTATGCAAAAGCTTTTAAGTTTAATTAGGTCCCATTTGTCTCTATTTTTGTTTTTATTTTCATTACTCTAGGAAGTGGGTCAAAACAGATCTTGCTGTTGTTTATGTCAAAGAGTGTTTTTCCTATATTTCTCTCTATGAGTTCTATAGTGTCCGGTTTTATGTTTAGGTCTTTAATCCATTTTTAGTTTATATTTGTGTATGGTGTTAGGGAGTGTTCTAATTTCATTCTTTTACATGTAGCTGTCCAGTTTTCCCAGCACCACTTATTGAAGAGACTGCCTTTTCTCCATTGTGTGTTCTTGCCTCCTTTGTCATAAATTAGGTGACCATATGTGCATGGGTTTATCTCTGGGCTTTCTATCCTGTACATTGATCTATATGTCTGTTTTTGTGCCAGTACCATACTGTCTTGATTACAGTAGCTTTGTAGTATAGTTTGCAGTCAGGGAGCCTGATTCCTCCAGCTCCATTTTTCTTTCTCAAGATTGCTTTGGCTGTTCAAGGTCTTTTGTGTTTCCATACAAATTGCAGAATTTTTTGTTCTAATTCTGTGAAGAATGCCATTGGTAATTTGATAGGGATTGAACTGAATCTGTAGATTGCTTTGGGTACTATAGTCATTTTCACAATATTGATAAGGGTCAGGGAAGGAAGACTGGAACCTGAACAATGTCTAGACTTCAAAAATCAGAAACAAAACCAGAATACCTTTGAGAATCCTACCACCTGCAGATGCCCACTAATTCAGAGTAGTTCGTACCACCCACAAATGTGTTCGGCAATCCTTATGTGCATCACCCCACATGACTTACGATAGACAGGACATTTACTTATCCTCAGAAGCAAGGTCTTCACAAGCAGCATGGAGTAGGGGAGTTATGATCAAGACTACTAAAGAGGAAAGTTTTGAACAAACTAATTCCAACAAAAATATTCTCTTGAATTGTTGAGTTAAAAGGTATTAGAAGTATGTCTGATTATTTTCACTTAAACTTTATATCAAAAACAGCTCTTTCATTTGTCAAGAATCTAATTCACAACATTATAGTCATTAGAGTCTTTTACAGTGTGCACACTTTGTGCTTCCTGAGAACAAAAGTTGTTTCTTTCCCGTGTGTTTCCAAACCTAGCTTGCTGTCTGGAACACCGTAGATACTGAGTAAATGCAGCACATTAAAAACAACCTTCTACAAAAGGTGCTGAGTAGGGTACCATGAAAGATGTTCAGTAGAATTTGCCTAATAAATAATTTGAGTC
The DNA here is from genome assembly GCF_964374135.1 of Grampus griseus. Taxonomy (NCBI): domain Eukaryota; kingdom Metazoa; phylum Chordata; class Mammalia; order Artiodactyla; family Delphinidae; genus Grampus; species Grampus griseus. Next base: position 4,860,836 of record NC_139019.1, on the reverse strand, counting down.
CAATAAAGCCTGGAAGAGTCAATAGGCAGCGCGCGCACACACACACACACACACACACACACACACCGGGTTTGGGTTCAACTTATTAGTCTCAGCAATGGGGGGTAATGCACAACTGTGTCTGGAAGACTACCCGAGGCATTGCTTTGCCAGCCCAGATCACTAGGATTCATTTCTTCATTCCAGACTGCTGAGTTTGGCTTGAACGTTGTTCCACAGAAACCTGCCTATTCATATTAAAAACACTCATGTTTCCTTCCACCTCTTGGAGAAGCTCATCTCCCAGGCAAGGTCATAGCTCCCTTTTTTATGAACAAAAGTATCCACCTGTTCTCAGGGGGTGTCCATCTTCCTCTTACACAAAACTCTGCTGGAGTGTTCTCCCGATGCTCAGATGCATGTGTTTAATAAGCCTCATTTTAGTCCTTTGAAAAGAGATATTCTTGCAATTATTGTGTACTTTTTTCCTAATTCTCTCACTAAATTGACAGTGTGTCTCTACGTAATAGTGACTTTCAATCAAGGAATTCTGTCCTGTCCAAAATGTTGCTTCCAAAAAAGGAACAACTGATGGAGAAAGGAGATGTTTTTTCCACAACAGTCTTGACGTGGGGAGAAAAGTGCCTCTTGGCTCTCAGATCCTTGTCCATTGTTCTGTTGTGTGATTCTGAGCAGTTGCTCATCATAAATCATAAACACAAGGGGCCACCTGGGCAGTGATACCCTGGGCTCTCAGGAAGCATGCTTCCTCTTTGCCTTTTTGCAAAATGGTATCATAGTCCTGTATTTGCTTCACCAAAGGAATTTGGTACAAGGAAGCACTATTGGAGAGAGCAGAACTGGAATTTTATAGACTAGATATCAAATCACACTCATGTCATTTACCAGCTGTGTGACCTTGGGACAATTATTCACCTTCTCTGAGTAGGGAGCAACAATCCCTACATCCTGGGCACCTGGCATTTTATAGATGGCAGATATAGGTTCTCTCCCTCATTCCTCCTTGGTGAAGGCATCCAGGAAACTCTCTTATTGATATTGTCCACAGTGGGGTTTACCCAGAAAGATTCAGTGATATTAGGAGACCTGGCATGGGAAGGAGTGCCAGAAAGACACTGGCCAGAGACCTTCAGCTTCCGGAGATGATCCATCTGGATGGTTCACAAGGTGATTGAGCTAATGACTTAGAAGGGACGCCCTCAGAGAGGGCTGTTTATTCTTCCCCCACAGAAAGAGCATTTAGAGACAAAAATAATCATGGGAGGCATCCGTGATGAATGAGGAGATTCAGGGTTCTTGAGCCAAGGCCTCCTCATAGGTGTAAGAAAGGCAGCAGGTTCTTCTGTCCACTGATCACTCTGGATCTATCCCGCATGATATTTCTGTAACAAGAACCAGAGGAATAAAAGTGATTTACAGATAATTATGGGCAGAGACTTGTTAATCTTCTTCTCATCTTTAATTTGAGGCAGTCAGGATTGACAGTTTCTTCCCTGACATTTTGATACGGGGCTCTGCCCATGGAGCAAGATCAGCAATTCAGGGTCGGGGTGGGGGGGTGGGGCTGCCCGTCAGCATCAGCACCAGCATCGATCTGCTCTGGGCACTTGTTCATTTGTCCAGGACGTGCTCCCCAGGAACATGGAGCAGGGCGATGTGGCGGGGTGGAAGCAGGCAGGAACTGACTCTGGAAGCCAGAAGTTGGAGCTGAGTCCTGTGGGACCGCAGAGCCAGCCCCCTGGGTCCTCCCTGGGAAGTTGCTGCCCTTATGTGGTTTCAGGCATTGCTCAGCCTCTTGGCTCTAGTGACCTTGCCTTTTGAATATAATTGCCGGGCACAGAGGTCTCTGTTTATGAGGAAGAACTGAAGTGCAAAACAGGGGCTCTGCTGACCCCAAACACATGAGAATTCACATGGAAGCATTTTGTTTATTTGGTGTCAAGTCACATTTTGGTCTCTGCCTTTCCCATTTTGCATTAGGTAAGCACCCACACAATACAATTATAATTATTCTTACATGTGGTTTGAGGTCAGGTGTAGTTGGATGGAGGGGACCGAGTCTGGGTCTGTTGTCGGTGGTGAGAAGGCTGGTTCCAGAGCTTCTGTGATCTGCTGCATAGCCTTGCCTGGGTTCCTCACTCTCTCCCTGTCTCAGCTGCTTGCCCTATAAAATGCATACGGTGTAAGCCTCAAATAACAGCTTCACAAGGGGTGTCTAGGTGTTTTGTATACCGTTAGGACTGTACTAATAATATTAATTGGTGTGTGTGTTTGTAAGAGTATGTGTGTGAGTGTGAGTATACATGTGAGTGTGCATGAGTGTGTGTGTTATTGATTGTGTGTCTGAGCATGTGAGTGTGTGATCATGTGTGCTTGAGTGTGCATGTGAGTGTGTGAGTGTAAACGCAATGGTTGTGTGTCAGTGTGTGATATGTGAGAGAGTGCAAGGGTGTGCACATGGTGGTGTGCCCATGATTATTCATGTAACTGAAAACACTCCCCCCCCAATGGGTGCATCCCCCAAATCTTCTAAGAGTATGAGTTTTGTTCCAGAAATAACTAACCGTTAGATTTAATGATGGAATGAATCATGTTTCAGTGCAGCAAACAGGTTCAAATCGATGATTATACATCAGCGACCTCAAAGCACCTTTTGCTCCCTCTGCCTCCAGGGACTTTCCTCTGGCCACATCCACCTTCAAGCCTTGGCTCATTGCAGAATCTTGGACACTTTCTTTAGAGAGACACACTCCTCACCCAACCCCATCCTCCAGTCCATCAAGGATCCTAACTTTCTCCATCAGGATGTGAAATGTAGCCCCATCCACCCTGGGCTCCATGTCCTGGGCACACCTTCCTATAGCCCCCAATTCTTCCCAGGTCTCCAGTCTTCTTTATATAACCCCAAATTCTTCCTAGGCTCCCTAATTTAAGCAGTACAAGACTCCAGATGGATAGAAGTCACAGGTCTTTCTTCACCATACTGGATAAGATTTTTAGGCAGATGTGACCAGGGTCCACAGGATGGAGAATGTCTTGGAACTTTCCCCACATGTGGCAATCTCAATAGCTACTCAATCCACTGCCTTCTTCCTGCAACAGACTCTTGAGGTGGGTCAGAGGACCCATCACTGAGCAGAGCCAAGGAGATGTTTTCCTGTCTCCTGGAGGCCAGGAAGCAGGATCACAGGGCACAGCAGGGAGACAAGCTCCGGGAAAAATAAAGGGGAAGGGCAGGGTACGTTTCTTTTCCCTCAGGCTTAGGAAAGGTCAGAGGCAAAGCATCTGAGGTTTGGGACTAGAGCCATGCATATATGGGAGGAAATGGGAGTTCTTTAAGAAACAGGTTAAAAATGCAGAGTGTCTCTGAGGGGAGACCTATCCCAATGTGTTCTGTATGTTCATGAAGCATCTTACACAATATTTATTTCAAAATAGGAGTACCTCCAATTAACAGGAATATATTAATTACATTTAAAGTATGTTATGGCAAGAATTGCATATAAATCAAGGCTTATGAACAGATTTTGGCTTTAGTTTATAACAGTGTCTATTTTTTTTTGGTTTGGTTTTGCTTAACATCATAGACTTTCAGTGTCAGACGTTCCTTAATGATCTCAAAGGATTTATTTAATGAAGAAGCTCCATTTGCCCTTGAGTGGATGGCTATGGCATACATCCGAAGTCCTTTTGTCTTGACACTTTGGCTTGTTTTTGTAAAGATGATGTGAATTTCTCCCTAATGGTATATTTAATTAATGAAGATAGTTGTGAACAAAATGATGGAGGGCTAGCTCTTTCTGGAAAAGAATACAAGTTCAACCATACTGATGTAGGCAGGAGAGGCACTGTGCTTCTCTTGAGAATTCAAAGGCCTCCTTCCCAATTAAGAAAAGAAACAGCAACAATACACACACACCACCAAAAAGAAAACACTAGATGTTACATTCTAAGTTATTAAAATATCCATCTTACTTAAAAATGTTCCATTATGTTTGAGTATCATTATGGTAACACAATGCTTGTCGCTTAATTTGCTTCTCTAAACACCCTATATATTGAGTAGTCAATAATAAAAGATTGATATAATATATGAATGCTGTATGCATTAGTTTCCCTAAATGTAACTTACTGCTCTGTGACTATCGAAACCAAGATATTTTGATAAAGCACATGAACTAAAATTCAGATGAAACAAACTGCCCCACAGGGGAAAAGTAGCAGCCTAGATGCAATTCCAATCTGATTACAGAAAGCAGGGTTTTCTTTTTTTGTTTGTTTTTTTCTGTGAAGTTCAGCACCAAAGCGTTTAACACTCTGCAAAGGCACAGCATCATGCCAGGTTCAGCACGTTGGAAAGTTTCATTTCTATTTGAAATGAGTAGCTGGTTTTAAAAGCCTATATTATGCGTGACTTCAAGCCGATGTTTTATCTCCAATACACTCAGAGTTCATCCTGCAGGATTCCAGAGCCAATCACTCTCCTCCCCTCTGGTCAGACACTAGCCACATCAAACCTAAATAAGCAAAAGCCTTCTGGAAGGCCGGCAGAGAAATACGATCTGCTCTAAATTTCAAGAGCGGGAACAAACCTCCATAAATTAATTTTATCTTTTTATTGCGGGGTTTGTTTAGGGGCTAAAGTGCAAAGAAACTCATTTTCCATCTTAATGAGTCTGTGAAGAGGAACGTTCCCTGTGTCTCAAAGTGTGAGTGTTAATGTACTCTATTCTCTTGCAAATCAAGAAGTCACTCAGGTTTCTTTCTTAAATAGTTTATTCTTGCTCATTACATTTGGGAAATTGAAAAGGGACAATTTCAAGAGAATGCATTTAACCCATTTCAATTGCAAAGGGCATAACATCCTCACTGTAGTTGCCTTTTCTCCTGGCAGATCTCTGCAAAGCCTGAGCTGGTTGACCAGTTCTCTTTTTTCTGATAGGTAGCAGCAATCTATTTTGCTGTCCTGGCCGGGGGTCTGCTCCACATAACACCCCCATGGGGCCGTGCTCATGAGTCCCTTGGGAAGGCGGTACATGCACAGTCCACAGTGGATTGCTGTACACTTAAGCTGGGGAGGAGAGGGTCCTAGAGACATAGACAGGGTCCCTGCTCCCCCCATCTCTGTCTTGCTTCTCCCCCCTCCACCTTTCTCCAGCCTCATAAAGTCTGCACAGGAAGAGCAAGGGTGAGGGAAGAGTCTGCATGCTGCCCTGTGTTCTGCCCCTCACAAAGGAGGGAAATTCAAATCGAAGCTGCCCAGAGGTGAGCAGGGCATCCCTTCACAAGCCTCCGCTTCCAGAGCTGAGCTTGCCCCTACCTGCAAATCCAACATAGTTCACTTCCAGAAGTGAGTGGACCCTTGCCCTCCCTGAAGCCATCTAACTGGCCTCCAGGAGGAAGCATTGGCGAATCCTCATGACCCATCAATTGAGATAGACGAGGCTGTCCCCCTGAGCCACTTGGGGAGTCTTCTTTTCCCATTTAAGAGATCATAGTTGGTGGCACTGAGACATTAGAGATGGGAGTGTTTAGAGCCATGAAGTGCCCCTTCCAGAGCCCTAGAGTTGTGGGGTCATGTGTGTCTGCCACAGAGTAAGGCGACCCTGTGAAGTTCTTCCTGCCCGTCTCGTGCGACATGCACATGCTTGCCTCGCACCAGTAGGATGAGAACAGCCCTCCAGCTGTAGGAGTTGTAGCCATTTTTAGGTATAGGGTAGAGAAAATAGCATGGGACGTGGCCCTGGTTTGCATAGAATTCTTATAAACAGCCTGATTTCTCTTCTGAATTCTGTTGCTTCTAAGATCTCTCCTTATATGCAGCAGAACGTACTTATGCTAATTTTACCAGCATCCCTAACTTCTCCATGCAGGACTAGGGGGTACTCTACTCACTTCAGCATTAGCCAGTCGGGGGAGCTATTTTCGCCTTCATTTTAAAGAAACAAATTGCCTCTCTAATTCAATGCGCTTGTAAAAGAGATGAATAGCATATAACTGCAGTCATCACCCTTGCGAACCTGCTATGCTTTGCCATTTAGTGTCGTGGCTGCTTCACCATTAGAAAAGACACAGTAGATTGCTGAGGAGAGCCCATTTTACCTAGAAAAGGGAATATCATGTCACATTACTGAAAAGGTATGTATGAAAATCCATTACTGGTGTTGAGTTTAGGAAGTGGTAGGATTGTCCATAAGGAAAGTTTCTAAAATTACACTTTGATTTCAATGACTAAGGTTTCCTCATTGGAAAGGCAGTGACAGGAAGAGGGAACAGGTCAGAGCAGCAGAAGATAAAACCAGCCTCAACGTGAGGGAACTGAGTAGGTAGCTGAGTTTCCCCTGGAGGAATAATTCAGAAACCCAAAGCCATGGTAATGATCTGGGGTTTGCAGAGGAGCCCAGAGCAAACTGAAGAAAAGGGGAAGAAAACCCAGCTGGTAATCTGAGAACAAGACAAGTAGCCCAGGCATCTGAACTGGCCTGATTTGATCAGCCAGGCTGTGGTGTCCCTTTGCTGGACACAGAAATCTTCCAGACCAGCAGCAGCAGAGAAGCAGCTCTGTGACCTTGATGGAGCCAGAAATCACAGGACCGCTGGTTGACCATGTCTGAGTACAGACAACAACATGGACATTGTCCATCCATGCACGTGACACTAGGGTCCCCAGTCCTGCGTGATGGGGGTGACTGGTTTGACAATTATAGCTTTAGCCTTGTTGCATTGCTCTGACCTTCTAGATAAGATCCTGAGGCACCCAATCATAAATGACTCCCATCTCAACAGCTTTCAACCTAGAATAAAGTCCAGCTTTCTTGAAACATCCCTAGGATTACCTAGGAGAACTACATGCCTTTTCTAACCTCTCTTTCTGCGGAGGTCAGGGGTCCTCACAGTGCGTGTTGTCTCCTACTGCAACAAGTCAATAAAACCAACTCTGCTCATTCTTAGCGAGTTTTGGCTGGAGGACACCCATGGTTCATTTAACAGATATTCACATGGAGTCTGTTGCATGCCACATGTGGTGTCTAGTCCACCATTTTGGCCACAGTCCAGTCATTGTGGGCTCAACATCTACTGGAAAGTATTGACCAAGGTGGAATGTGGAGGAATAGAATGGCCAGCAATGGTGGGACCCAACCTGGTCTGGGAGACCTCTCAGAGGGAGTGATGTCATTTCTGAGACCTGGACAAATAGTGTGGGGCAGCGGTCCCCAACACGAAGACCAGCAAGGGCGAGGACCCTGAGATTAGAACATAGGTGACTCTTTGAAGGTTGTACAAGTAAACTGTATGCCCAGATATTGGAGGGTGAACGTGAAGCCCATCAAGCAGGAGCTAGCATGAGAGCCACAGTTCCCACCAGGAATATCACCTAGTGATTCAGAACCCAAAGATCCAATCATTTCCACAAAGCAGATTTTTCCCAAGGTTGACTTCTTGGGACAATCGGTCACCTGTGACTGATCATCAGTTGTTGATGTGCTAACTCATTAACAGTATACCAGGCTTTGTGAGGGAATCAAGAGAGAAATCTGTACCCCCCGTGCAGGTTTAACATCTGACCCAGTGGGCACTATTCCCTCATTACCTGCTTCCTGTCAGCATCCATCTTTTTTTGAAAAAATAACATATTTAAAAATATAAAGGCTCACACAAATGTCTTCTAATTTTTCCTTCACCTTAAGAATAGCAAACATGGCAGTGCTATGGGCGAGACCTTGTTATAAACTCATTTAATCTTCAAAGTAACCTTAGGAATTAGGTGCAACTCAGTTCCCCATTTCACAGACAAGCAAACTGAGGCAAATAGGGGTTAAGTAACCTGCTCAAGGTCACACAGCAGTGGCTAAGCATGGACTTGCAATGGGCTCCAGTCTAACTTGTAACACTAATAACACCTCCTGCTCTATTTCATGTCCTTTGAGCGCACGTTGAACGTATAAAAAATTCAAGGATGTTTAAGTAACGTTTTGAATTATGGCTCCATTGCACTGTCGTTATGACTCACACCTGGGACCTCCAGAAATGCCCATCCATCCTGCTGGCCTTCAGATGGCCCTTGACAACCAGTCAAGGTTGATTTGTTACAAACAATATCATGCTGTTGTACTTGATGGATGAAGCCTTCCTCTCTAGGGCCGGTATAGAAACAAGAAGACTAATGGTGCCTTGAGATGGGTTGATTCTCCCTCACCTCACCTCCATCCACATGTAGAATTAGGATGGTGGGGCTAATCTGCCTCACTCATTCCCAGAATGTTCAAAAACCTATTGAGGGAGATTCCCTTTGAGTCAAAATGCTCCGGGTATCAACTCTCTTATTTTTTTGCACCAAATTATAGACAAATTGCTTTTGAGTTTCCCTCCTGATACTGAATCTATTTCTTCTGAATGCTGAACCTTAAGCCCATTACTACTAAGTCAGCTTTCACCCAAGTCAGTCCTTTAAAATCTGGTTTAAAAAGTTCATGATAAGCAGCAAAAAGGAGAAAAAAAGAAATTTTATTTCACAGTGTATAGGACTACAGGCTATATGTAACCTACAAAATTTCCATGAGGATTAAGTGAATAACCCTGAAAATTTTACGTGTCAGGTGCTACACATAGGTAAGCTTGTGCTGGGTTATATATATATATATATATATATATATATATATATATATATATATATATATATATATATATGTTTTTAATTTGTTATTTTAAATGGGAGTAGGCATGTCCCTGTGAACAATCCATGCTATGATTTAATTTTCTGATTTTTCATCCTAACTACCTCAAGGGTCAATTCTGCAATAGCAGTCTAACAGCAAAACCTTTCGGTAAAACTCTGAGTTTCATGAAAGAGAAAACAACAACAACAACAAACAAACCTAAGTAAATTCAAAGGGATGATAGTAATAGATCAGTCCATAAAATACAAGGTTTCATTAATTTCAGTGGTTTCCTTAGGAAATACTGGTTTACTTCCTGAATAATTGAAAGTTTGCCTAATGTGTATTCTATGTGTGCATGGCTATGAAGTGGGGAGACCCATTTCAGCAGGACACTCACGGTCAAAATTGTCCTTTGCTCTTAGACAACAGAGTACCTGACTCATGCTGAGCAAGTAGCTGCCTCCAGTCCCTAAGACACAATTTCTTTTTCTTTCTAAAAAATATTCTATATGAATTGTGCTCAGTGCCATGAAGCAACGAGGTTAACGTATATTTGTACATTCCTTTTCTTCTCCTGCAAAATCCCGGTAAGCATCATGGCCAGTGATGTCTTGTCCTGAAAGTGGGCGGGTGGTCATTTTTTCCCTGTTTATGGGCATGAAGATGACACAGCACTAGGTCTCCTTCTGCTGAGGCATCCCCGCTCCAGCGCCCCCAGCCACCGTGATAATCTAAAGCACAGTCTGATCATGTGCCTCTAAGAGTGAAAATCCTTTCAGGATAAACCCCCAGCTCCTCAGTGAGCAGGCATCGCCCCTTGCAATCCGGTTTCCACTCTCCCTGGAGCCCACCTTCCCCCCGTCCTCCTGGAAGCTCCCTCTCACACCCTGAGCTCTGTGGGCTCCATGAGTGCCCAGGTTCTCGGGTACCCCTTTCCTACATCAGGACCCGCCCTTCCACAACCTGCTTGTTCTCTTCTCCTCTGTCTTCAAGATGCAGCTCAGCTCCCACCTCCTCTAGACCCCTTCCTGGGCACACTGTTGGGCCAGGCCCCCCATCCCGGGTCCTTCTGGCCCCTGAGCTTACGGTGATGGTGACACCTTCACTCTGTGCTGTAACTGCTGTTCCTCTTCGGCAGCCTTCCCTGGACCTTGACTCTTTACTTTGTGTTTCTGCAGCCCCCTTCTCTGACCCGGGGCTTAGCACACGGTGGGCATCGGCGGGCATCAGAGAGCATAGAAAGTTGATGGGCGGGGGGGGGGGGGTGGTGCGGCGGGGGGTATGAACAGGGACGGGCTGGTGACCTAGGAGACAAAGTGGTTTTGTGCCTTAAGAGCCTTCAAGACCGAGGTTGGGCGCCTCACAGAGGGATGGGAGTGGGAAGACGGGTACTGTCTTTTGTTAGCCTGCATCTCACTGCATCCCCAAGGCTGGAGCAGACTCCCCACCTGTGACATCCTCGCACCCCTCCTTGCACTCTCTCTTCAGTCCCACCCCTTTTCCTTCTTTCTTTCGGGGGGGCGTCAAAGCATTGAAGGAAGTTTGGGCTGGAGTCTGAGGGGGGGTTTGGAAAGACCAGAATGGTGGAAGGGGTAGGGGTGCACATCCCAGACTGGCAGTGCCGGATACGGGGGCTGCACACGTGGGCCTCAGAAGACCTGTGGGCAGACGCAGTACTGTGAGGGTGCACCTCATCCAGGGAGAGGCTACCCAAGCTGTGATCCAGAAGGGCCGAGCAGAGCTGCAGAGCTCAGGAGCAAAGCCTCAGGATCAGACAGAACAGCCCGGAATGAAGGTTTGGGAGAAAAGAGCTCTCAGCATCCAGACACACTGAATGCTATCTCTATGGCTTCAACCTTGGGGAGGTGACCTTATTTTATTAAGAAATATTAACTCATACCTACCATGTGCCATATTCTAGGTGCTTGGGAAACATCAGTGAATGAATCAGACAAAGGTCCCTGCCTACTGGGGTCTTGCAACCCAGCAGAGGAACACAGACAACTAAAAGAGGCAAAGTAAATGAAAAAAAAAAATAACCTGCATTTTGGAAGATGATCAGTCCTATGGGAAGAGACAGTACAGCAGAATAAAAGAGAGGCCGATGCACTCAGTGATTACTCACTGGTGAAGGAAGGAAGGGACCAATGCTTATACACTCTCCCAAGTTACTTGACATGAAACTCCCTGTCTTCACATCTTTCTCCCTTTATCCACCTCTTCCCTTTGCCTGCCTCTGTCTCTTCAATGCCCAACACAAAAGGGATTCAGTAATGTCAGATAAATAGATGCATTTTTGCTGTAGCTCCGAATGGGGGCTGTTTCATATTCTCAAGTGGATGATGAAGTCTAGACTTGGTCTGGAATTCCGAGTGTTCCCCGGGGTCTGTCCTGATCTGTCCACAGGAGCTCAACCATAAAACACAGCCTAGCCAGTACTGGGCACTTTGATTCACTCTTATTAATCCCTTCCTTCTGCCAACATCCTTCATCTCCTTTGGGGTTTCAGGCTGGCTCAGGCCCTAGTCGACATTTATTTTGTCCTTGAAAAAGAACAAGGAAGGGGCTTTTCCCATTGGCTCCAGTGATTGTAGGGTACAGATGGAGGATGTAGAGATAAATCCTCAGGATCCCACCCAGGGGACAACCCTATAACAAGATTAAGAAGAGATCGTAGCTGTACTTTCAAAAGTGAGGTCTAGACAAACATGGGTGATGATTGTGACTCCTTGTCAGCCTCCCTTGGGCTCAGAAACTGCCTTTGCCTGGTTAACTTTTGTCAGTTAGCTGTCCCTGCGGGAGACAGGGTGCTTGATGGTGCAGTTTTCATTTCGCACTTGGGAATGTGGAGCTGGGGCGCAGAGAGGTCCTTTGGCTTGTCTGAGGCCTACAGCCAGCCAGAGAGCAAGTCAGGCTTGGAACCCACAGTGTGAAGATGGACAAGGGCCCGGCGGGGGTCCCTCCAGAGACTGGAAGGCAGGAAGAAGTGACTGCTGCTGGTTCAGGGAGAGGGAGGAGAGGATGAAGGCCCCGGCAGGACATCAGGGACCCAGCATCCTGCACACAGGCTGCAGCTGAGAGCCGACTGTGGGAGCTCAGGACAGGTCCACTTGGTGCTGGGAGCAGGGCCCCCTTACCTCTCCTTACCTGAGCCTTCCTCTGGGGGTCCAGCTGTCCAGCAGGTGGCAAAGCACCAGCTGCAGACCCTCCGTGATTCCCCTGGGAGGTTCCCAGGGAAGCCCAAGAAACTGTCTCTTTGCCTGTGTTCCACTTACGTAAGTGGGAAAGGGCCACCTCTGACATGTCCTCAGTGTCACTCATCTTAAGGCCCTTTTAAATCTAAATGTAGCTTCCTGGGACAAGGTACTGTCTAATGGAGCAAACCGTGGCAAATCTTCTTTTGCTCTTCCTTTTAAACAGCTATGCCATGTATGAAAACATACATGTGTGTATGTGTATCTATGTGTATATCACCTGTGAGTCTCTCTGTATGTGTGCAATCTGGTCTCATAAAAAGTCCAATTGTGCAATATTGGCACAGCAAAGCAGGGACAACTGCTCTTTGTCCCCACTCCTCAATAAATTGAGTTTCTCTCAATAAAACTTAAATATCCACAGGAAGTGCTCACTAAGTGGCAGATCATGGTTTGCTATAAGAAAACTGCCAAGTTGGTGATATGTGTGCAGTGGGATTCTATATGGACACAAGGTTATTTATTACAAAAGCAGTTATGTTGGGATTTGCAATACACAGTTATGACAGCTTGGCTCAGGGGCCATAGGGCAGGCAGGCATGGGGCTTGATGCCAGTTTTGAGGAAGGAGTTGGTGTTTATAATGAAAATATGTATCTACAGATCTCCATGACCTGCAGTGGATCCTCCCAATCACCTTGGGGTGGCAGGTGGGGAAATGGGGCCCAGGGAGGCTGGGGCTCATCTAGGGAACCATACCAGGGCAGGGACAGAACCAGGGCCCACCCACCCTCCATGCCCCTGTCACTGACACTGAGGCAGGAGATAGATGGGCCCAGGCTGAACAGCTGTCCCCTGTGGACAGATACTCCAAGCTAAAATAACGGCAGGGGAAGGGAGGAGATGAGCCCTGGCCAGATAAAAGATAAAGAGACCACATATTTCTCATTCTCGAGCTCAAGGAGAGCTTTTCGACTACACATGTGCAGAAAGGCTCCTCTGGGGCCAAAAAGGAGGGGGTGCACCCCATAACAGGTGATGTCAACCTTCCCATAGGCCTCTGCACTGGAATCCATCTTGGCTAAGAGATGCATGTGCACACAAGGGAGGACCCTGTGATAAACCAAATACGGACTCAGAATGAGGCAAAGCAAGATGATTGACCAGAGGAAACCTGGAAGAAACGCCCCATAAAAGTTATTTAAACTACCACAAGGACGCGACTCTCTCTGAGCCCGCCCGTGTGTGCGTATTCACGTGTACACTTTTTTCCTCCTAATAAACACTTTACTCATTTCACTACTTTCCATCTCTTTGTTGAAATTCATTTCTGCTAAGGAGACAAGCCAGGGACTTGTCACTGGCCACTGATCCTCATGGTCTAGTGGTTAGGATTCAGTACTGTCACTGCCACAGCCTGGCTTCAATCTCTGGTCGGGGACCTGAGATCCTGCTTCAAGCCACTGCCAGCCGAGGCCACCCGAGATCAATACCTTTTACTCTCCAAGCGGGAACCTTGGAAAGGGGTCAGTACAGAGGTGCAGACAGCACGCTCAGGATAGGAAACTGAGAGGGAATGGCTTCAGTCTCTCACTTTCCGGCAAGATGGACAAGGGCTGGGACAATCTGGAGGCTACATCTCTCTCTACACCTAATGCAGACACTCTGCTCCAGGGGTTCCTTATAAACAAGAGTGCGATGCAAGGGAGTAGCATGGCAACATGGGGCATATGCTGGTTCCCCAGTTGGGATCAGGGCCCTGGCCCTGGCAAGGTTTGATTTGACCCAATGAGGTAGGAGAAGAATGTGAAAACTATTTCTCTGCTGAGGCAACGATGCGCTCCCACGGCAGCACAGGAAGAAATCAACAACAACCAGAAGAATGTCTGACGGTTGCTACCCCATCAACCTTGAAATTGTTCACAACCAGAGGGCGTGAAGTACAGAGATAAAGCTGTCTGGAAACAGGCACCAGCTCCATGGATGCCTGCTTATTTAAGCTCTTTTCAATGTTTAATTCTTTTCTTTGTGCCATGTGTTTTTTTTCCTAGCTAAGTGATCTGGATGGGCTCCAAATGCATCCAGGCTTTGGGGGAGCAGTAGAGCCATGAACTGAATGCCGGCTGTGTGCCGAGGACTGGCTGTGACCCCCCATGCAGCTGCTAGGTGACTGAGGCCTGACAATGGGGTGAGCCAAACCCGGCCTTGACAAATGGTTCTCAGACACCCCAGCAGAGTGGAGTGCTGCAGAATATTACGGGTGGGCGTCATCTTTACGTGACACAGACATGGGCAGAACTACGGTGGGAAGTGGTGGGTTAATTCAACAGCGACATGCATCATGTTGGGGACCTGAGTCAGACCATTCTTCAGGTTGACCTTGAAAATCGGCGATTTGGTCGGTCTCCGGAAGATCCTATCCTACCATATCTGAGAGGCCTGTCTGACCCCTGAGTTTATACCCTCACCACATCCCTCCCTCTGGCCCCTCGCCAGGCTTGCTTTCCTCTCATAGCCCTCATCATGTGGGAATTGTTTATGGTCTCTCCTCTGCTGGCCTGCAAGCTCCCCAAGAGGGGCTCCATGTTGGTTTCATCCACAGGACCCAGGACACACACAGTCTGTGCTCCATAAATAAAGGTTGAATGAATAATATCCCCATCAGCTGCAAAATTCCAGATCCTTCCTTGGCTGCTTTCTTGTCCTGGTCACAGAGGCTCCTGTCTTCTGTCCCCTATATCTGTGTGACCACACAGGTGAAGTGAAGACCACTTGGTAGAACAGAGTCCTAGGATATGGGACAGCTGGTGTCGGGAAAGAGCATTCATTCCCTTTCGTTCTCCTCCTTATTTTGTATTTCCCAAGTAATTGCTCTGTAGTTTACAGTTGATGCAACATGAATATGCGTCTCTTAACCTGAAAGGCTAGGAGAGGGTGTCATCTCTCTGGTAGCAGGTAGGTCTGGGGTTGGTCCACCTGAGAAGTACCATGTGAAGCACTGCCCAGGAATAAAGTGGGCCCTTTTTGGGACAGAGACTGAAGAGATCCGAGGTCACTCTAGCGAGGGTTTCTCAGCTGTGGCACTATTGCCATTTCGGGCAGGATAAGTCTTTGCTGTGGTGGTTTGCCTGTGTGTTGTAGGATGATTAGCAGAATCCCTGGTCTCCAACAGTACCTGCCACTAGCAATCCACAGCAAAGCAAATGACTATCAAAAATGTCTGCAGATAAAGTCCAATGTTCCCCGGAGGTAAAATAATGACCAGTTGGGAGCCAGGCTTTAATTATATGCATGGGCTAATGTTGATGATGGGCTCTCCCCACAAAGGCCCACTATTTTCATGGGTTCAGCTAATGCTTAGGTCCAGAGACCTCTTCCCAACGGGATTTTAAGAGCAACACTTATATTTATCTTTGATGATTTTAAGATATTTAATGGGTAACTGTGATTTGTGTCGAAGAACATTTTGTGTTTTTCAAACTTTTTACAGTCGCTGCCCAAGCGACTTTCCCAGCCCAACTCGAGTCTGAGATGGTTACCATGAGTGTGTCCATCATATGGATTGAAAAACCAAGTCCTGGAAAGGTCGAGAGGCAGGACCAAGGCTGAGACGGCTATGGTGCTACAATACAGACCTTCTAAATCCCAAGCTCCACAAAACCATGAGACTTGTTTATTCCTTTAATGTTTCTTCAACATCTAGGTTATTTCATTGGACTCTCCTGCCAGCAATTTAATTATTATTCCCTTGTTGCTTCTACAGATTGGCTACCTAATAGCTTGTGTTTGAGGAATTCTGCCACCCAAAATGTTTGCACTGAATCTGGGCCCTGCTGCAGATTTGGGTGGCGTCTTTCTATCCCTGAAAATAAACAATTGGATTCGACACAATTGAATCTCAGAATTAGCTTTTACAAAGAAAAGGTATCATTTTGGCAAGGCTGCAGATGCAAATGAGGACTTCGCAGGCAGAAGTGGAGCAACTGGGGAGATGAGACAGTTAACAGAAAGTAGTTATGGAGACATTACGAGATGTCCCAGCTGCTGTGGGCTTGCACAGATTCACAGCCGGTGGGCTGCGGGGTGGAGGTCGTCCCAGGGCTCCCCTGGAAGTGTAATGACGCCCCTGCTCAGCCTGTGGCTGTACCGGCATCTGTTCAACAGGGTGCGTGGGCGATGCAGTTGCCAGGGAACACAGTAACCCGGTCTGAAAAGCTAATAAAGTGTATCTCAGAAGAGAGAGCAGTTGCTTCACGTGGGAGACGCGGAGTCCTGGCAGCAGAGGAAACCAGAGTGATTTGGTGACGGGATGGTGGAGAGATGGATAGCCCGTTAACACACACACTAAACCCAGATTACAGTCTTGTTTGGGAGCCTGCAGGGGCTTTGTTCTGACTGCCTGATTGACGCTCCCACTTAAAAGTCCCCTCCTCTATCAGCTATACTGCTGGTTCTTCTTCTTCCAAGTGCTTCAATGCCCACGTGACTTGGAAGGCACTCCACACCTTGAATTAGGAAAGCAGGAGGGTCAGCTGAAGGGCTGGCTGATTTCTAGGAGATTGCTACTATTATAACGTATTTCCTAAACACATCAGCTGTCACCTGTCCTTAGGTTAGGCTGCAACGTCCTCCCACATCTGGGTTCCCAGACATGCTCTACTGGTGAGCTGCATTCAGATCATTTCCTCTTGAGCAATGTATTAGTATCCTGAGGCTGCCTTAACAAATTACCACAAACTTGTTTGCTTAAACCAACAAAAGTATATTCTCTCCTGGCTCTCAAGGCCAGAAGACTGAAACTAAGGTATCAGTAAGGCTGCACTCCCTCCAAAGCCTCCAGGGGAAGATCCTTCCTGACACCTTCCAGCTCCTGGAGACCCCTGTGTTCCTCGTGGCCACATCCCTCCAATCTCTGACTCCGTCTGCACATGGCCTCTCCTCTATGTGTCTCTCCTCTGTGTGTCTCTTTTAAGGATATTTGTCTTTGGTTTTAGGGCCATCGGGATAATCCAGGATGAGCTTCTCATCTGGAGATCCGTACCTTGATTATATCAACATCATTTTATTAAATGAGGTCACAGTCACATGTCCCCTATTAAGCCCTAGACATTTTTGGGGAGTCACCAATCAGCCCACTACCAGCAGTGACGCAGCTAAAGGGCTTTGGCACAGATGAAGGGGTCTCTGCAGAGTGTGCACTGGGCCTTCAGCCTGATGGTCTTTATTCCTGAGAGGACCTGGTGGACTCCACTGACTTCCTGTCTTAGCAGGAAGACCTCCATATTTCTGAGAAAACTTGTGTCTGCAGAGGTTGAGCCAGAGCTGCCGTCTGGAAAGTGTGATTGGGAAGGAGAGCAGAGGGAAGGTGGGGTGTGAATGACTCTGGGAAGAACCCCACGGTGCCTGCAGGTGGGGTTCTGGGTCGGAAGCTGTGGCCTCACCTCAGGAAGGTGACCGTCTCTGCCACCTACTGGGGAAGGAGGTGGGAGTGTGATTGTCAGAGAAAGCTGAGACCCAGTGGACGCTGATGCTGAATGAGGCTGTGGCCAACACAATTCCTCTTCCTGGGTTCCTCCAGCCCAGCACTGCTGAGACCTGGAGACAGGGAGGCGGGGATGCAGAAGGGTAGGAAATGTCCCCATGTGGACCTCTCTGCTCTCTCTGTCTGTGGGCTTTCTTGTTTAATGGGGAGAGACTTAGGAAGACGCTCACAACAGTGCAGGGGCCTCAGTAATAGGACAGCTTGGCAGTCCCAGTCCCTGGTCAGTACCTGTAGGGGCCCACATGTTCCTTCTGGTCTTGAAGTTGACTTTCCATGGTGATTTCCGAGTCTGTGTTCTGTGCTGATGAATTTCCAAAGCTCATAAGTCAACACTGCATCATAAGCAGGATGGGCTCCACTAACTCCTGTCTTCCTACAGCCATTGGTCCACTTGATGGAGGAGAGGACTCAGGTAGGAGTAGCAGAGCCAGGTCGCAACCCCAGGTGGTCAGCCCCTAAAGTTCACTCTCCTACCCTCTGCACATAGCCTCAGGGCCACATGCTTCCAACAAGTGTGTGTGTGTGGACTTCTTACAGGTCCTCCAGTTTTCCTCTGTGAGTCTGTGCCTCTGTGAGTGAGTACGTGTTCTAAGATTCTCCCCATTCCTTTTGAATTCTCCATGCCTTCTTCAGTAGTAGACTGTATGTCCCATGAAGAGCACACAGTGAATGCTGAATCAAAATTAACTCATTATAGTGTAAATGATGCTAATTCTACAATTTATCACAGCCATATATTTTCTACATTTCAAGTGAAGGTAATAGTACTTGTTACCACCTCCCAGCGTCCCTTTTACAGTAAGTGTCTACCTGCTGCCTCATGAGAGAAATCTCTCTCTGTCTCCACTCACATCTCCCACCCTATTTCCCTCAGTACGCTTCTGTCAAAGAACTTTCTATGTGATACTGTACACAACATAAAAACTAATAAATTAGAACTGGAATACAACTTTTGTCCAAGAGAGTAGTTTTTAATATTGGCATTTGGAACATTAAGGGAGAGGTAAAACTCGTCAAGAGTCCAGAAAACATAATTCCTATATGGACTGAAACTTTAAGAAGCCATTAAAGTAGGGTGGTCTATGTGGTGGGGAGATACATATGGTGAGACGATCCATGTGATGGGAGGTCCATAGGGTGGGGGTGGTCCATATGGTGGGGAAAGCCATATTGTAGAGTGGTCCATGTGTGGTAAGGTCCATGGATGGGGTGTTTCATGTTCTGGGAAGGCCCATGGGCTAGGATGATCCTTTGCCTACACTCTTTCTGATTCTTGATGTTTCCTAAAGCCCCAAGCAAGGAGCCATGAAGAAATAAATGGTGTTTCAGTAGGTGCTGGCTGATGTATAGGTGGGAGGGCTCTGTTGTCATTAGCCTGATCCCTAGGGGACATAGTTGTAGACAGAGAAAGATGGTCTGGGAAAACGAAAGCATCCTTCTTGCTCACTCTCTATCTCAGTATGGTTTATTAGGATTTATGATAAATTGAAAACCATAATAATATTTAATATTAAATTTTAATTATTCACATGATATACAATCATTCTGGAAACTGAAAAAAGACAAACACATTTAACCAAAAATAAAACCCAACAACAAAACAAAACCCAAGAACAAATGAACAAACAAACAAGAAACAATTGGAGACAATTACTGTTGACAGCCTAAAATTTATCTTCCAAGCTCTTTTAAATATAATAAAAATAGATCAAATTCCACCTGCTATCCTTTTCTTTTTTTTTTTGGTCAGCTTAGGTATATATATATATTAAAATCAACAGTGTTGAGTGTAAAATTTGATGAGGTTTGATGAAAATATTCATTTGTTTAGCCACAATCATAATAAAGAATATTTTCTCCACCAAATGTTTCTCGGTTCTGCTTAGTGAGCAGTCTCTTTCCCCAACCTCAGCACTGGCAAACACCGATCTGTTTTCTATCTCTATAGTTTTGCCTTTTCTAGATGGTCATGTGAATGGAAGCTTATGTATGTGGTCTTTTATGTCTGTCTTTTTTCACTTAGCGTAAAACCTTGGAGATTCAAACATGTTGTAGTATGTATCACTAATTTATTCATTTCTCTTACTGAGTAGTATCTCATCATATGGATGGTCCAAAATATGTTTATCCAGACACTTGTTGGTGAGCATTTGGGTTCTTTTTATGTTTTCACTATGATGTAAAGCTTCTGGGAAGATATACAAACAGAGTTTTAGGTGGACATATGCTTTTATTTCTCTTGGGGAACTACCTAGGAGCGGAATTTCTATGTCTTACGGTAAGTGTATGTTTAACTTGGTAAGATACTGCCCAACTGTTCATCAAAATGGTTCTGCCATTTTCCATCCCATCTGCAAGGTAGGAGAGATCCAATTGCTCCAAATCCATGACACTACTTGGTATTATCAGTGTCTTAAATTTTAACCATTCTGTGGTTTAATTTACAATTTCCTAATGACTCAAAATGATAAGCATATTTTCATGTATGTGTTTGCCACTTGTGTATATTCTTTGGAAAAGTATTTACAAACAAAACATTAGATTAAAAATTAATTTTTTTTCCTAACTATTGAATTAAGTGTGTGTGTGTGTGTGTGTGTGAAAGAGAGAGAGAGAGAGAGAGAGAGAGAGAGAGAGAGAGAGAGAGAGAGAGACGTATCTGGATAGAAATAATTTACTGAATATATGTTTTACAAACATTTTTTCATTGTCTGGCTTACCTTCTCATTTTCTTAATGGTGTCTTTTGAAGCACAAAACTTTTAAATTTGATAAAGTGTAACATATATCATTATTTTTCTTTTACAGTTTGTGCTTTATGTGTTCTATTTAAAATCCTTGCCTCACCCAAAGTACTAAGACTTTTTTCCTGTGTTTTCTTCTACAGATTTTATAGTTGTAGCTGTTATAATTAGATCTATTATTTTGAGTTAATTTTTAATGGTATATTTTAAGGGCCAGGTTTCTTTAATATGGACGTCAAGTGTTCTAGCACCATTTATTGAAAAAAAAATTCTTCTCCCCAATGAACTGCCTCAGAATCCTTTTGAAAATTAATTGATCATATATGTATTATCTATGACTTGACTTTCTGATTTTATCTTCTGTTCCATTGTCCTATATGTCTATCTTTATGCCAATACTGTCTCAACCACGGTAATTTCATAGTAAGTCTTTAAATCAAGTAGTGTGGGAAATTCAGTTTCTTCTTTCTCAAAATGGTTTTGGCTCTTCTAGGTTATTTGCATTTCTCTATAAATTTTAGAATAAGTTTGGCAACTTTACAAAGCATACTGTTGTTTATTGATTGGCGTTACATTGACTCTATTGATCAACTTCTGGATAATTCACTTTTTAACTTTTTGAATCTTCTGATCTATGAACATGGTATGTATATCTTCATTTATTGAGTTCTTTATTTATCTTAGTTATATCTTATACTTTTCAGTGTACAGATCTTGTATATGTTTTATGGAATTTATCTTTAGGCATTTCATATTTTGATGACCTTGTAAATGGTATTGTATTAATTTCCATATCTAAGTTTTCATGGCTAGTATACAAAATGCAACTGATTTTTAAAAATATTGTCATTGTATCCTGCAGCCTTAGCATGTAGATTTATTAAGACTTTCTAAAGACAAGATCATTTTATGTTGTTGGATAATTAATTTTTACTGGTTTGTTAACTTTTTCAATCTTTTTCTTTATAAAAATATTTTTTCAGGATGGCAAATCTTGATGTTTTTGAGAAGGGGAAGTGAGATCTGTCCCCTTGGAAATAGAAGGAATGGAGTTAATTAGCATTCTTCTGACAAGTCTCGATAACTGCTTGTTCAGATCAGAGCACAGTTTCTTGAAAGAAAAGTCTCTCCTTGCTTTACTTGTACTGCATCTAGTTGTCATGGTCCAAGTAAACAAGGAGATGGGAGTGGAGCAATAACAGATGGGAGTAGAATAGTACAGTGGACAAAAAGGAATTCAGTTCAGATCCTGTATTCATCCTGATTCTCAAAGGTAGGAAGCTTTGAGTATATTCCAAGCCACTTTCTGAGGCAACGCATGAGGCACAGGGAGCAGGGTCCCACCCTATGCATGCTGTACCCACCCCTCCTGTCTCAATCCCAGTACTCGTAGGGAGTGTGAGTCAGGGCTCCACAAAGCTGAGACTGACCAAAGGTGCTCTGGCATGGAGCCAGTCATGGACAGGGAAGAAATGTTATCAGCGTACCTGGAGCAAAGCCCATATAAAGGGCTGAACATTCTGATGTCAACAAAGAAGGAGAAAGGAATAGCAAAGTCAAACTTTGTCAGTTTTTATCAAGCTAGAGAGAGGCTACTTGTGACATTAGTGGGTGTCTTGGCCACTTGAAGCATGCGCAGTGCTTGACCACGGAGCAG
The DNA here is from genome assembly GCF_964374135.1 of Grampus griseus. NCBI lineage: Eukaryota > Metazoa > Chordata > Mammalia > Artiodactyla > Delphinidae > Grampus > Grampus griseus. The sequence goes on along the minus strand of NC_139019.1, from coordinate 4,839,041 downwards.
CATCACCCTCTAGTCTCATGCAGATCTCCAAAGCGGGGCACACAACAGTATGTTGGGTGTGGGAGAAAGCATATGGAACTTATGCGGACATTCGTATTGGTAGGTTTTATTTTAGCATTTATCTTATTGTATGTGTAACACATTAATACCTTAGGTATGTACAACTACGACACACACATACATTAGTGATACACAGTCAGAAATGTATCAGTGTGGAATGTGATCCAGACGTTGCAGATACACAGTCCTGAGAAAGCATTCAACTGCATCATTAAGTCTGTTTTCTGATCCTCTCTTTACCAGTACATTTGGGATTTTCACTTGTGTCTTGATGTTGGGAAGAAAGCCCTCCGAAAGCTGAAGACCACACTCTGAACTGCTGTGGTCCTGCAGAGGGACCTGCCCTGAGAAGGGGCTGACTTGAGAAAATGAGAAGACCCCTCTCACCTCTGCAGCACCAGTTTATGTAGACAATTTATCTTACCTTCCGTCATTAAATGCATTTTTAAACTTCTCGCATGCAGAAGAGAGTCTGCAATTAGTAATTCCATGCTATCTTGGAGCATCCCAAGGGCATTCTTTTCTGGAGAATCCAGAATAAAATATTTCATCAGGTGTAAGCCAGTGATTGCACTGTTGTAGCCAGCTGTTGCTGGTTTGGTCCCTATTGCTGTGTAACAAATCTGTACTGAAAAACACAGGTTTTTTGTTTTCTTTTTTTTTTAGCTGTTTTTTTAATCTTTTGTGGCTCCATGTGTTGACTAGACTAGTGGGTTGTTCTGCTGGTCTTCCTGCTGGTCTTCCAAGTAGTTGCAGTTTGATGGTGGCTGGGGCTGGAGTCCTAGGGAGGCTTACCTCAGATGCTGGGACTGATGGGCCTCTTTAGGCCTCCATGCAGCACTAGGGTCCCTCCTAATAGCTCCAGGTCCCTCCAGCCAGGTAGCTGAACTTCCAATATGGCTGCTCAAGTCTCCCAAGAGCACAAAAACAGAAGCTACCAGGCTTCCCTAAGGTTTAGACATGAAACTGGTACAATGTCATTTCCAAAAGTTATTTTAGATAAAATGAATCACAGGCCAGCTCAGATTCATAGTGGGAGGACTACTCAGGGGTGTGAATATCAGGAAAGTAGTTTATCTTGGGTCAGCTGTGGAGATTACCTATCACAACTTGTTATCTTTTGGATTTAGGAAAACAGTGATGAATCCAGCTTCTGGGACAGACCAGTGTATGTTTTATGGGAAGTAAAATGACAGGTATGTCTGCGCTATATATAATCATTTAAAATATGGTTTCTGAGTCGAGGCACAATTATGTGTAACTAAATACCATATTTTAATGATCAAAGCAGAAAATGATTTAAGGCAAACTAAGGTTGTCTTGGAATATCCTCTGTCACTTCCAGAAGCTTTTGGTGTTTAGGTCACAAATAGCAGAAAACAGATAATTCTTGTTAGCATCTTCTGTGGCTGGGTTAATCTTTATCACCCACTGATTCGTGAACGCTTTGAAATGTGCCCAGAGTGACTCATTGTTTTGTTGTTGTTAAGGATTCCTCCATTTTTGGCTTGTGTCTGATTTCTACCTGCTAACTTTTAGTTTATCTGTGGATTGCAGATAAGGTTGAGATAGATAAGCACTTAATTCAGCTTTATTTGTGTAAGCTATAGTCCTCTTTGGGTAGATATGGGAATCCACATAGTATTCTTCTCGGGGAGCAGCTCTATTGAGTATAGAGGTACTGAGGAAGGTTCTAGAAGCCCCAGATGCACCCTTCTACTGTCCAGCTGAAGGGCACACCTTTTATGCACACGCGTACCAGCATTGTCCATGTATACGCTGCTGGCAGTTCACCCACCAAGAGTGATCAGTCTTCCTGTTTAGGGAAGAGTTGGCATATTCTGAAATGAAATGCTGGGCAGAATCAGATCATTAATAACAGTGCTATTACCTTTCAGAAGGTTCCACTTGAATAAAGATCTGAACTAATCGTCCCAATATGTTACATTCCTTTATTTATTTTCTGCAGCTAGTAGATATTTACTGTGACCTGGTAGAGGTCAGGCAGACACTGTGCTGGGTACAGATGAGGCCAGGTTTCAGAGAGCAGGTGGCTGTCAGCCTGGGCTTTGCAGGGGCAGCACACCTGGACAGGTAAGCACGGAGCGGAGTGTCCTAGGAGAGGACTGGGGCCTGCAAGGTATTGCATAATTAGTGCATGTTTTGGCCTCTTGTTCCCTGGTCCCTCCCTCTTTCTCTGCACACTACAGCCTTCTCTCACTAGCTTTCTTGCCCAGCGTAGCTGAAATACCCTTTGACTGCTGGCCTAGCCTGCCAGTTAGGTGTGAGAGGGTTAAGCAACAATGTCCTTTCCCCTCTGGGTTCTGAACTTATAGAGAAATAGTCACAGAAGCCAGAAAGGAATCAAACATTATTGAAGATAATAATGATTGCAAACCCTGATGCGATGCTTGCAAAGGCCAGACATGCTTCTAAGAGCTTTACAGACTCATTTACACATCATAGCAATTCCACAAATTAAACACGGTCACTGTCCCCATTTGACCCTGGGACCAGCAAGGCATGGAGAAGTCACTGACCCCATGGAGCAGATGCTGTTATGCAACCCACACTGCCAATATGGATGCCCAGGTAGGGACAGGTGAGTGACTGTCACATAAGGCCACACAGGTGGAGCTGGGAGAGCTGCACTGCAGAATGACACTGGGTGTAAAGGTCAGAGTTTTCTCCCTTCCCCTTTGCTCTCAATCTCTTTGGCCAAATCAGCTTTGGGCAGAGGAGTGAGAGGAAGCATGGCTCCCAGATGTGGCAGGGCAGGGCCTGCGGTCCCTGAAGACCAGGGGAGAATGCTGGCTTCTCTTGGACAGGCAGCTTTGGAAGAGTCTGTGAAAGGCCTAGACATTGCAATGACCTTTCCCAATTAGCCACCTGTTTTTCACAGAGAAGTGAAGAAGGGATGGAGAGTGAGAAGGAAGAATGAGTTCTCTTCCTCTGTACCTGGAAGAAAGGGGGTAATTAGTATTTTGTTAATGATTCTCAAGATTCTCAATCACTGACAGTTCCCACCAGAGCCTAGTTTCTTGAGAGAGGTCTCTCCTTCCTTCACTTTACACCCAGTTGGGGAGATGTGAGCAGAACAGTCCACTGTAACAATAGGTGAAATAAAGCCCCAAATGTCGCTTCCTGTGATCAGACGACTGCACTGTCATTACCTGAAGATGCTCAGAACCCCGGGCACGGAGGGCAGAAGTGTTAATAGGGGGGCAGTTTCCAAATTTCAGCTCCCATTTGTGATTTCTAAACTTTGAGCTGGGCTGAAAAAACGGTTCCTAACTATTTTCATCTATAAGAAAATATTTTATTTTCTTATAGATCGTACAGCCCATATTCAGGAAATGTATGTTCTGTCTTCGTTGCAATAGAATATTTCCATAGATATCAGGTTTTGTTAAACATCTTTTACCATCAAACACTTTATAATGCTAGCATTGGGGAAAAAGATTAAGCAAAAAGTGTTATAAAAGTTTTAAATTATTATGCTATGAGGTCATAGGTTCACCCACAGAATAGCTGAGTCCATGTGGAAATGGGTTACCTTTTAAATTCTGCTGTATATTCAAGAGTTAGGCTTGTGATTTAAAATTACTCACTGTAACACTTTTGTCATGTAGTTCAAAAAATCATGAAATAAAAGGCACTTCGTATTTTAAGTGCAGAGTCTGACTTGTGAGACATATTCATTAGGGTCTTTCTATACAGCCATGGCTGCTAAGGACTTCAAATACAAAGGTTATGGCTCTCTTGACCTGATGGATCACATGTGGAATCACCCCAGGCAGCCCTGGATGGGGATCCTCTACAGGACAGGACTCGTCCAGTCCCTTCCCTGTCATGTTGATTCTGGAGCAGTGAGTTCATTTGGACAGTTCATGCTATCCTGGCCCATCTGTATCTCATCTTGGAGGCGGTGAGTGGTACCCCTCCCCCCAGTGGAGTACGTCCTCCAGCCCCTGAGATTCTCAATATGGAGCATCATTTCCTGGGCAGGCTTCTCAGTGGCCTTTCCAGTTCCCTGTCTTCCAAATGATTACCCTTTCTTCATAGAAAGTTCAGATTGAGCTACTCCTCTATTAATTCCTGGATTGTGTCTGAGTTGGAATTTTATCCTCCATTAAGTCTTGTGCTGAGTCGTCATTGTTCTGCCACGGTTCTTTTAAGGATCACACGATTGGTGGTCACGGTTTTTCTTCAAAGTCACCTCCACCTTCTTAGCGAGGCTCCATATAGGCACACCATCTCAGCTGATTCATTTCTTGAGAACAAGAGGTTCACATGACCAGGGAAGGGTGTGCTCAGGTGGAGAGAAAACAAGGCGAGAAGAGTAGAATGTACCAAGGACTTTGGACAAGGAGAGGGATATTTCATAATTTCTCAATAAATGAGATCTATAGCTAAATATAACATAACCTATTAAAATGTCATTAATATAAATGGTTATGAATGAAATAACAATACATTAATAATAATGAATATTTTTCCTAATGTGATTCTAACAGAAAGACCTTTTGGTATCCTCAGTGTAAGAAAGGGTCCAATGTGACTTTGGCCCACAGGGTCCAACCAGATCTGTGAAAGCAGGTCCCCTCACCCACTGAAAGATCACGAGGGCAAGTATTATGGCTGTTTTGATATATTTATTTTTATTTGCTTTCTTTGATTTGATTTTTTTTTTTTAATCTATGACACAGAACTTTTAAGTGTTTGAGTATTAGGTCTGACCTGGGACTTAGTTAGAGCAAGCTCAATCCACCTAGGTTTATACAGGAGAATGAGAAAGAAGCCAGGAGACCCACAGAAAGTCAGGGGAACCCTGGTCTGAAGAGGTGTGAGGATGTGTGTGCAGAGGCCACAGAGCAGGTCAGCTGAGAGCATCTGAGACAGGACGGCCTATGTGATTCCGACAGACGTCAAGGGTAAAGTGAGGCAGGGAGTTTGAATTGCTGAGTCCTGGCCTTTCTGTAAGGCTGGTGCCTCTGTGTGCTTATCAAAAACAAACACGCAAGTAAGGCTACCTAACGGAGCTCTCAGAATGCATGTGGTTCAGGGTTTGTCCTGAAAGTCTTCTGACCTTCTGATTTCTTTAAAGGAAGCAAGAAAAAAAAATATCTTCCATCATCAGCTGGTTGGAATGCCCTGTGGCATACTGACCATCACGTCCCCCACAAATGCCTGGTTTGGGGTCTGTGATGGATGTAATCCTGGGGGCTGGAGGTGCCCATCTCGGGTCACCTTCTTGACTGCCAGGGTTCACGGCTCACTGGAATCTAGGTTCCCTCTGTCCTTGGGTCAAGGGAAGGGAACGCTGATGTTCTCATTGATATGACCACATCTGTTTGCAGCTTGCTAAACTCACTGCATCTTGGAAACGTAGAGGTTCTAGTTTCCTTGAAGGAAAACTGCATTGCATGTTAAATTTCAATGTGATTTTCAGAAGGATGCATTTCTCCCCGACTCTTTTGAAGGCACATGTTATATAATGGATTATACCACAATGCCAGCAATCTTGAAGAGACACAGGGAGAAATTTTTTTAAAAAAGTCTCCCATGACATGAGCAAAATGATCTGTCAACAGAACTTGACAGTTATTTGTGACGTTTTTTCTTTTTCACCAGTGCTTGAGAGATCAGTCCTGTCCTGGCTGAGTTTTAGGCATATATTATAGTAAATCAAGGAAACCTCACTGAATAAAGTGTTTTATTTGAACTTGGAAGCAAAGAAAATAAACAATTTGTGAGGTGTAGAAGACAGGGCATGTTTTTCAGGGCACGAGGTGATAACTCCAACTATTTCCCTGACTGGAATCAAAAGGCACACATGCAAATGTAATTAATCTAGGAGAACAGCCATGCTAGAACAAGGCTAGTGTGTGTGGCTGGGAGAAGACTTTCTGAAGTACATGCTAACCCACTTGCTCCCCCAAATGAGCCTCCTGCCTCTGCCCTGGAAGCTCTTTGATGGGCTGTGTAGAATAATGCGATTACAGCTGTCCGTCTTAACAAAGCGGCACCACCCAAGCGTGGGTGATGGCCTTTGACAGGCGTGATGTGAGGAATTGTTTTCACCCTTTTCACCAGGGTTCTTTGTTTTTCATGTTTCCCATTTATGCACGTCTGTCATGGGCTTTCAAGCCATTTGCTGCTCACATGTATGCTGGTTGGTCCTCAGTCTCTTGTGCTTTGTAGTTCCAGACATTTCATATCCATCTGTTCTAACTAGAATCTCTCTCATCAAATTGAGAGCCCTTCCAAATGATTTCCTAACACTTCCCCTAATTGCCAGTCTTTAGAAACCTGGTTATCCATTTGAAATATCTTTTTACCTTGGCTATCTGTGAATACCTTTTTTTTTTTTTTTTTTTTTTTTGCGGTACGTGGGCCTCTCACTGTTGAGGCCTCTTCCGTTGTGGAGCACAGGCTCTGGACGCGCAGGCTCAGCGGCCATGGCTCACGGGCCCAGCCACTCCGCGGCATGTGGGATCTTCCCGGACCGGGACACGAACCCGCATTCCCTGCATCGGCAGGCAGACTCTCAACCACTGCACCACCAGGGAAGCCCTGTGAATACCTTTTTCTGACATCGCAGAAATAACCAGTTTTAGTGATAATCATGGAGGTGCCTAAGTAACTATAGGCTGGAAACAAGAATGAACCTCTCTCTCTTTCTGTCCCCTCTTCCCTCTTCCCCTCCCATCCTTTCTTCCTTTTACTCTTTTTCTATTTCCTCCTTTCTTCAAATATTGATTGAGAGTCTGCTGTGTCTCAGAGCCTATTATAAGCATGGGGAATACAGCAGAGAACAAAATAAAAGAAGTTTCTTCATGGAGCTTGCATTTTAAAGGAGGGAGAAAAACAATAAGCAAATACATATATATATAACATACTTGTACAGCATAAATGTACGTATATGCATGTAGATGACAAATGTATATCATATATCGATACATAGTGATGTATACAGTATAAGAGATGTACACATATGCATATAGATGACATATATAATGTATCTTATATAGCATATAGGTATGTATAGAACAGTAAAAGTTTGTGTATATGTAGGTTACATATATAATATATATAGCATATAGTGTCTATAGTATAGCACATGTACATATATGTGTGTATATATATATATATATATATATATATAAACTTATAGGTGTGTATAGTACAGTCCATGTACAGGTATGTGTATAGATGACTCAGACGGAGACACAGGTGTAGATATACACAGATATCCATGAAGAGGCGTGTCAGGCGGTGATGAGTGTTATGCTCTGAGCAAGGCCAGGTCAGAGTGGCAGGAAGTGCAGAGTGGGGAAAATTCCATCCTGGGTTGTTTCTGATGAGCCCTGAGGACAGTGAGGGATGAGCCATGAGGACCTGTGTGAGAAGAGCATTCCAGGCAGTGGACTCAGCAGGAGACTGGAGGGTGCTGGTCACCTTTGAGGGTGGAGTGAGCCAGGAGGCAAATGGTAAAAGAAGTAGGGAAGGTGGAGGTCTGGGTTTGTCTGGCCTTGATAATCAGGGGCTGACAGAGAGTCCTGGCAGGATATGTCAGTCATAGCAGATAGAGAGGTGTTGCGGGAACCTTCACGGCAGTCTGGGTATGACAAGTTCTGCAGGGAGGTGGGACTGAGGCCAGGCCGGCCATTATTTTCCTGGATTTAGCACCAGTAGTTAAAGGTGAGCCAGCATGGGCAGATCATACCTGAGTACAGACCTGTTCCTTTTAATCTTGTTAATCATGGTTTTGTCCTCTAAGATTTTCTAAATACGTTTAAGTGCACCCTCCTCAGCATATTGGAGATAACAATTGGCCCTACCTTATTGAGATTTTGTAAGGATTAAACATGTTAAAGTCAGTGTGCCCAGCACGGGTAACCATTTAATAATGATGATGATGATGAAATTTATAATAATACATAATGCATTTTTACATCAATGGGAACTATTCAAGCTGAGATCTATTTTGATTCAAAGGAATGTGTAAAGAATCGAGAGCCACATTTTGGGGAATGGAGAAGATGTTAAATGAAATACTTGATCTAACATTCCAGACACGGGGCCATAATGGAAATTCAGCCTTAGGTGCTGAAAGGGGTGGCTTCGATGACCCCCAAACAAAGCTCTTGGCAGCCAATGTTTCATCTGCTTGAGGGACAAAAAATTCCTCATTTCCTAGTTGGGGGAAAATAAGGTCTGTTGTATCTCAATGGACATAAAAATAACCATGAGCCATTTGGATGATCTGTTCTGTGGTTGAAAATGGAAGAGATGTAAATTTCCTAGCTGCCTTTTTGGTTTTTTTGGTGTCAAATGCATTGATCATGGGAGTTGTAAGTTTTATGGTGTTTGAAATTTAACCTCTGTTTTTCCAGGCCTCTGAGTGTTGACTTCCCTCAATCTGTTGCAGTTCAGAGGTGACCCAAAGAGCTTTTTGTTTCAGTGAGGATACTGCCAGATGTCATGGCAAATCGCAGCCCTCACATCTACAAACTGCTTAGTCCAGGGGTCATCCCCCTGCTATCCCTCCATCTCAGCATACTCCACTGCAGGTGTGGTCTGTGTGACTGTCTTCAGGGGTAGTGACACTTCCTGCATATGATGTTGCTGTTGTCTCAAAGAGTAAGTTTCTACAAGGTTCATTGGACTGTTCTCTGTGTAACCAAACCCCAGTGATCAAGACTGTGATTAGGATTTGGGGCCAAAGCACAGTCTGCCTGGGAAGACCAGCAGGTTCCATCTTTGGTCCACTCTTCCCAGGCTGAGCCCCACAAGGGCAGCCCCAGGTGCTGGACATCAGCTGCTGTAAATCCCTTGTGCATCCAAGCTAAGTGGGCACAGAGCTTAGACAACTCATCATCTCACCAGTATAGGAAACTCTGCTCTGGAAGAGGTATGCAAAGTGACAAATAATTAAAACAAAATAAAACAAGACAAAAACATCTAGCTAACAGTGTGAATTATCATGTAATCAGCTTTTTGTTGGTTTGTTTTTTAAATAAAATATTAGTTTTTAGTTTTTAAAACTGTCTTGAACATAGCCATGCCCTAAATAAATTCCATCACCTCTATGGACCTTCTAGGATTGAATCAGGTCAGCTCTAGGTCCTTCCTAGCTTCTCAGGTACCAATACTGCCTGCTACTCTGAGTCTGCAAAAGAGAATGAAGGCTGGAGAATTGCTTCCATCCAGAGTCAGATCTGAAAGAGCTGCTGACAGAGGGAGAAGCAGGGTGAAGACAGGAGGGTTCATGGCAGAAAGGCTGGCAACAGGGGGAGAAGAATACCAGCTTCAGGGTGAGTGTGCTGTGTGCTGGGGAAGGAGATGGGTTGGGGGACCTGGAGAGGAGCAGGGGAGAGAAGTAAGCTGGAAGGGTTGGGACAAGTGTTGGAAACATGGAGAGGGATGACTGTGGAAACAGGCTGACATAAACAGGGAGCTGGGATGGACAGGCAGGTTGGAGCAGGTGAGAGAAGAATGATACTCAACATTCACTGGGGTGTACTGTGGGGTGCACATAGTACATGTGTGTGCACTTGTGTGTGTAGTTTATCATGGTTTTATTTTTCAGGTGAAGAGTCTGGGGCTCAGTGAGGTGTGACTTCCTGCCCAAGGTCACACAGGTTGTGGACATTGTACCCTGTTGTTGAGCTCGGGTCTCTTGGCTCCAAAGTCCATGGCCCTCCCTCTGAGAACCTGCTCCTGACTCTTCTAAATAAACCTGACTAAAAAAATCCCTAAGATTCAACATTGTGCCATCACTCTTAGAGTGGGGCTTATTCACTCTTCCAGGATCTACTGTGTGGCTGTCAATGCCCAGGGCTCCCTTTGGTCACTGTCCAAAAGGGTATCCATGAGGCCTAGGCTATGGTTTTTGGCCCGAAGTGATTGACTGCCAATAAACTTGGTAAAGTAACAACATGTATTAAAATACTTTTTGTCCAATTATGCTGTTTCTATACTTATTAGGTCATTATTAAAACACATAAAAAGTTTAAATCAAGCTGTAAAGTGTTGTAACCCAATCTAGAACAACACTTAAATTCAATCCTTTACATATAATTTTGTGTATTTCTCATTTCCCCACTATTTCTGTTACTGAACTGAACTTGAGTCAACTAGCCTTATGTGCAACAAAGCCAACCTACTGACACCGCATTGTGGTGAAGGAAAGTACAGCATTTATTGCACAGCATCAAGCTGAGAGAATGGACAGCTTGTGCTCAAAATACCTAAACTCCCTGATGGCTTTTGGGGAAGGGTTTTTAAAGACAGAGTGAGGGAGAAGGTTGGGAGATGCATGATCAGCTTATGCACGATTCTCTGACTGGTCGATGGTGAGGGAACAGAGTGGTATTTCAGGAATCTCAATTACCAATTTTCTGACTCCAACTGGTCTGGGGTCTATGTGTTGGTGGTCAGCATGCAGTTAACTTTCTCCACCTGGTGGGGATTTTAGTACCTGCAAAACAACTCAAAGATATGGCTCAGGATATTATCTGTAGCCCTTGAGGAGAAACTAAAAGTCTTTGACTTTGTTTTATGACTAAACTATTATTATTTTGTCTTGCTTGACTGCTTTTCTTTGTTTCTTCATTTTCTCACTTCTCTGATTAAATTTGTTCTTTGGAACTTGGGGAGAGCTTAGGAGGCTAAAGCTTTTTTATAAACAAGAGGCATAGAACTTTGTGGAGGTGGGTGTGTGTCCCTGGGAAGACCCCTCAGGGTCCTGCTAAGTTTAAATCCCCCTTTTTCTTTGATATTCCTCAATCCTGAGGGGAACAGGGGCAATGACTGCTCTGGCTACTTCCTGCTGAATGGGGTCAAAGACAATTTTTCAGGGTTAGAGGAAAGTCATTGACTTTCATTTTAGAGAATTCTTGAGTACCAGGCCTTACACCAATTATTTGTATTGGGCTGGCCAAAAGTTCATTCATGTTTTTCCATAACATTTACAGAAAAATCCAAACAAACTTTTGTCCAACCCAGTATTATGAAAACATTACCTCTTTCTTTGGTTGCTTTGTCATAGAACTTGGACAAACATTTCAAAATTAGTGGACATGTTACAATGAGGATAATGATCAAAATGTACACTTGTAGTATTCTCTGAAAGAGTCCTCCTATTCCTGATGGCAACTAGGCAAATAAATCTTGGAGTTGTCCTCTTTACATACATTTTGTAACCAAGTAACCTTTTGAAGTATTTAATTTACTTGGGTTTTAACTTCTCCAGGGGTATTAATACACACATAACAGAAACTATTGACCACTATACATATGTCTCCTTGTTTTGCTAAAATGTAATTTAAAGAAATTTTATTGTCTAGTACTATTCTGGCTAAAGAATCTAGTGCCTTCTGTTGGGAGGCTACTGCTTGAGCTGTCTCGTTTGTTACTACTATTTCTAAAGTAAAAGAAAGATTTAATAGCTATAAGAGAAGATCTTGAGACCATAAATTTGCTACTGGCAGCTACTAGCAGATATTGTTTTGAGAGCAGCTGGTGGTTGTCTTAATGCAGTGGATACAGTTCAGAAAATTTAAGTCCTCAGTAATACAGGAACGTGTCTAAAATCATGTCCACAATGGCTATCCAGATCTATTTTGGATACCTGAACTATAGTCACTCTATTTTTATTTTTAAATGTATTTTTTTCCCAATGGTTAAAGCAGATGTACAATGTACATTATATAGGCCACAAAACAGGCTGTTCTGATTTAAGTTAAATCATGTATAAGCCAGAATGACATCCCCATACTTCAATATGTGAAAATTTCCTCCCACCCTTTCCCCTTTGATTACAAATCTTTCAATAGAAAGCACTGATAATCAAAATATTTGTCTTTCAATTCCAGGTGGTTATTACTTTCTCTACCTTCTCTGGGTCCATATTTCATTTGGTGCTAGGCGTCTTTTTTGTGTGTATATATATATATATATATATATATATATATATATATATTTTGTTTATATATATATAATTTTGTATATATATATATAAAATTTTGTTTATATATATATAATTTTGTGTATATATATATATATATTTGTCTAATTATTCACATTGGGGAAAACTAATCAGACATAGTGAATAAGTTCTGAGGTATGTTGACAGGGAAATATTTTATAGGCTATGCGTTTTATCAATTTTACCAAATTGTCACACAAACATTGTACATATGCTTTTACCAGTTGACTTAAAACAAGCAGGGATACGTGTCATGAGTAGTAATACTCTGTGACAACTTCAAAGGAGATTTTTTTTTCCTTTCTGAATGCTGGGGTCAAAAATATTGTTAGAAGAAAAGCAATGACTTTCCATTTTGATAGGGACAAACATTGAAGACCAACATTTGGTAATCAGTTCAATTGAATTAGTTGGATGAGTCTTACGGGCCTGGTCTGTATTCTTGGGTCAGCTATCTATCACTGTTGTTATCTTCTTCTTATCCTGATGTGGGTGTTATTTGGGATCAGCAGTCCTTTCTCTAGACAAGTTTAATGCAGATGCCCTTCTTAAGTGGGAAATATGAATTTAAGAGTTCATTCAGTTTCACTGTGTCTGAGATAATTAAGAATACCTGATAAGGATTTTTAACCTAAGTTGGAGAAATAGTCCTTTAAATGATATCTTTTCCAGTATGCATAATTCCCTGATTGCAGGTCATCTAAAGATAGATTACTGTGATTAGCTTCAGAAAAAAGCTTAGAATATCCTTTTAATAACTCAATTAAAATTTACAATAATATAACAGCAACAAGGAGCTATCTGGGAATTGAGTTTTAGGCAGTAAATACAGACCTCAATTAACAAAACTAGAATTTAGTATCCACTGAAACATAATATTTTTCTGTCTAAAATTACCCTCATTTTCCCAAACATAGCCAAATAAAGACCATAAGTCTGGTTAATTGATCACACAGGTTCTTTTAAATTGGCTGTGCCAGAACTTTTCATGGAAATCTCAGCTTGAATTTTTAAAAGGCCTCTCTGGAATTCCCTGGTGGTCCAGTGTTTAGGACTCCATGCTTTCACTGCCAAGGGAATGAGTTCAATCCCTGGTCAGGGAACTAAAAGCCCACAGCCATGCAGTGCAGCCAAATAAATAATTAAATAGCCTCTCAAGGACAGAAAATCCACACCAAGTGCTAGTCACAGATTCCACCTTCAATATCTATTAATTTCAGTAAATTCCTCTCTTTTCAAGGTCTTCAAAATATCTTGAGATTCCTGCACTTGTCAGGAGGTGACCTTTCTTATTCACCTGATAAAGTGTTGGAAATGTAAGAGTTTCCAATTTCTGGAGGGATCCAATAGAGAGAAAAGATAAATGTTTCAATTTTGCTTACAAAGGTATAATTTACCAAGTTTCTGTAAGTCATAATTAGCTTAAGGGGAAAGATTTCCTTATATCTAGAAAACACAGATTAAAAGTCAATAACATTTCAGACAAAAGCCATAAAAATTATTACCATATTTATCAGTTCACTTAGTCTTATGTAACTAATCCTTAATCTTTTGTTAACAGTTTTATGAAACCATCAGGGTTTTCATTAGAATTTTAAAATGTTTTACCCAGTTTAGCTGTATGATCTAAAAGTATCAGAAACATGTACTTGTCAAAAAGTCCTTTCTATGAATCTTTTGACAGATGAAGCATTTTTGCAAAAGCATCAGTATGAAACAATAACTGTCTATGAATGACAAAAGACTTAAATAGGCAGGGTTAGAAATCTGATTATAATGCAATTGACAGGGAAACTTGTGTGACATACAACAAATTAAGATAATAACAGAATTATTACTGATAACATAATATCAGGACATACTCAAATTTTAAGAACTCTATATGATTTCTAGAACATTCATATTAATGACATTTACCTATAAAGTATAACATAAACAGGTTTATTACCACTCATTTGACAATGTTTATGTAATTTAACATACAAAATAATCCTAATTAGTTTAATACTTTTCTCTGAGATGCCTCAGGGGCCCTTTGAAATGTCCCAAAGTTAGTCAGAGGTCAAAAAACTTCAAATAGAATTTGTTCTAAAACAGCTCAATATTCTAAGAAAAACTTGTTCTCTTGACAGAGAGAGAAAAAAAAAAAAACAAACTCTAGTCTTATACCATCTTACTTTAAATAAGAAAATATATTTATTTAATTAAATGTAATCTAATCTTATACAATCTTGACCATGTATAAAACTTTTTCTCAGGGTTTCTTTCTTACAAATCTTCCACAACTTTCTCCCTCCAGCCCAGGACCCCCATCTCAGATGATGTACCTGAGGCAAAGCCCAGGATGACCACAGCCATCAGATAGAAGAATCTCATCAGATCACCAAAAAAAAAATAAAAAATAAAAAAGACCAAGGTGCTCATGGTTGCCTGCTCCAGGGGTGACCCTTATTTTTTCCTGCCCAGAAACCACCAGCTCTAGAACAAAACTGCTTTATTTTTTCTTAAAAAAAATCTGCATTTTTATACATTTTCTTACTGACAACATAAATCTTTCTTTTACACACTGAAATGCTTCCTTTATTATTTCTGGTAGCTTTAATTACACATATATTACAATTTATAACCCTTAAAAACCTTAATTTCTAGCAAAACACCAGAAGCAATCAATTGTGAACTGTTTCTCATACCAGCATTTTATGATTGGCAAACTTATGGATATATTTTATACCCTCTAAAAACATGTACTTTCTTGCAGCATAATTGATTTTTTAATGTGGTATAAGACATGTGTCTAATAAACCCAAAATATTTATTTTTTTCTTTCATAAGGAGACAAAAATAGGTAAATTTAAACTTGTCTAGCAATCAATGTTTCAGTACTTTAAAAAGATCTAGATATTTAATTAATCCTCATCACTTAATTAAACAAAACCCTAAAGGGTCAAGTTACCAAAAATCTGGAAAAACTAAAACATAACTATTCCTAAAAAGTTCACCTAAAAGCTTCTATCTCCTTTATCTCTTTTTTATTACTTATGACAGTATCATGGTACCAAGTTAATTTTTTATTGCTGACAAATTTTGCAACATATAAAATATGATCTTATTTGACTTTTAGTAAACCTAGGTACAATAAAAGTATTAGACTGAATGTTAATAACTCTAAAGACATGTCTGTATTAATTAAACCAACAAACTTAAGCTAGCTTTAATATGAGATATTAATTTAACACTGAATATTTCTCACATCTTGTGAACCTGAAATTCATTTGGGTTAGTTTCTGTTGTATTTGGAAACATTCGATTTGTAAGTCCTTACTTTTCTTTAAGCCAATTAAATAGAGTTCATTTACAAAATTAATCTTTACATAAAGACAGACAGACCAGAAATCTCATAACTTTATTTTAAAAGTTAGTTATGTTGGGCTTCCCTGGTGGTGCAGTAGTTGAGAGCCTGCCTGCCGATGCAGGGGATGCAGGTTCGTGCCCTGGTCTGGGAAGATCCCACATGCCATGGAGTGGCTGGACCCATGAGCCATGGCTGCTGAGTCTGCGTGTCCGGAGCCTGTGCTCCACAACGGGAGAGGCCACAGCAGTGAGAGGTCTGTGAACCACAAAAAAAAAAAAAAGAAAAAAAAAAAGAAACTTAGTCGTGTTAAATGTCCATTGAGAGATGAATGGATAAAGAATGTGTGGCACATATATACAATGGAATATTACTCAGCCATAAAAAGAAACTAAATTGAGTTATTTGTAGTGGGGTGGGTGGACCTAGAGACTGTCATACAGAGTGAAGTAAGTCAGAAAGAGAAAAAAAAATACTATATTCTAACACACATATATGGAATCTAAAAAAAAAAAAAAGTTTCTGAAGAACCTAGGGGCAGGACAGGAATAAAGACACAGACATAGCGAATGGACTTGAGGACACCGAGAGGGGGAAGGGTAAGCTGGGACGAAGTGAGAGAGTGGCATGGACATATATACACTACCAAATGTAAAATAGATAGCTAGTGGGAAGCAGTCACATAGCACAGGGAGATCAGCTCGATGCTTTGTGACCACCGAGAGGGGTGGGATAAGGAGGGTGGCAAGGAGGTGCAAGAGGGAGGGGAAATGGGGATAAATGTATAAATATAGCTGATTCACTTTGTTATACAGCAGAAACTAATACAACATTGTAAAGCAGTTATACTCCAATAAAGATGTTAAAAAAAGATGATCAATAGAAAAAAAAAAAAACTTAGTTACGTCAGGTATTTCATTATAAAACTTATTTGTTTATAAATAACAGGTGGAATAAGTTAAGTTTACTCACTTGAGTTTTAAAAAGCCTCTTTTCTTCCCTTAAGTCTCAGGTTCTAATTAAGCCAAGGCTGTAATCTTAGGCAATGCAGGCTGTATTTGCATTTCAAGGACATGAAAGAATTATTACTTTAAGTTTGCTCCTAGGAGTATTTTTGTTTTCTCAGGGTCAGAATTTTGAAAATATATTTTATCAAGCCAGCTTTCTTTAATGTAAGAAAGAACAACAGTTTTGGAGTGTCAAGAGAGTTTCATCTTGGCCATTTTTCTCTGGATCCTAAAGGATATTGTGACCACACATTATTACTGAAAAATATCATTTTTTTTCCTTTTCAAGGGATCAAAACTGAAAATCTCTCAATTCTGCAGAATGTACCCTAAGAGACTACAAGATGAAATAGACCTCTGATTTCCCACTGTACTTATTCACAATTGGTATTACCAGAAACAGACAGTCAATCAGAACCAAGCAACCCAGTTCTTGGTGGTCTCTCAGGGTCACAATTCCCTAGTGAAAAACTGGAAGATTTCCTATCTGCTGGTCCAGATGGTGTGTGGACAAGCCTTGGTCTAACAGGGAGTTTCCCAATTACCACTCAGGCAGTGCTGGATGACTGGGAGATTCCTCACCCCAGAGAGGAAAATCCTAAAGCAGCATTCTGCTCAACACCAGATGACCAAGTCCTGTGCTTTCCTATGTCCCCCCCCCCCCCATAAAGGAAACTTTTTCAATCAAAGCAACACAATAGGGAAGAATACCCTAGTATTGCCACACATGAGGTTTTGCCACTTACCAGAGATGTCTGATAGACCAGGACCAGAGTCTTCTTTCCTTTTCATGGAATCAAAGTCACCATGGGTCAGTAACGCCCAGTCAGTGGCAAGTACTTGGGGCTGTCCCTGAGACAAAGGAGCTCAGGCAACTGCTGTACAGGATCCTAGAGCTGTCACCAACCAGGGGTTAATGTGTCATGGGTGAGAGTCCTTTGAAAGGACTCAGAACAGGAGTCCTTTTGAAGTCACCAAAATTGTTATTGACTTTAACTTAGGTCTGCCTGCCTACACACAGTAAAGCTAATCTAGTGACACCATGTTGCGAAGGAAAGTACAGCATTTATTGCAGGGTGCCAAGCTTAGAGAATGTGCAGCTCATGCTCAAAATACTCCCCAGTGGCTTTCAAGGAAGGGCTTTTAAAGACAGTGTGAGGGAGAAGGTTGTGGGGTGCATGATCAGCTTATGCACAATTTTCTGATTGGTTGATGGTGAGGTAACAAGGTGGTATTTCAAGAACTTCAATTATCAATTTTTGGGATCCAGCTAGTCTGGGGTCTGTTGCTGGAGGTCAGCGTGCAGTTAACTTTCTCCACCTGGTGGGGGTTTAAGTATCTGCAACACAGCTCAAGAATATGCTTCATGATGTTACCTGTAGCCATTGAGGAGAAACTAAAGGTCTTTGACTTGTTTAACGACTAAGCTATTATAATTTTGTCCTGCTTTTCTCTGTTTCTGATTTTTCTCATTTCTCTGATTAAATCTGCTCTTTGGAACTTGGGGAAGGCATATGAAGCTAAATCTTTTTTACAAACAAGGGGTGGGAGATACAAGGTGGGGTTGATCTGGCTCTGGAAAGACCCTGCAGTGTCCTGCTTGGTTTCATTTCCTCTATGTGGCTTATTCTGGACTTCCTGTTTGCTCAGCACAACAAACCTCCTACATCCCTCTGAGCCTCCTAGAATCGAAATCCTAGGCTTGTCCACCCAACCAGCTTGGCCACCCTGCTGTTCATCATTCAGGAATGCTCCCCCTGGAGGCCTTCTGCCTGGAGTAGTCTTTTCAAATATGTCTGCATGGTTCACTCCCTCACCCCTTAGCATTTTCCGAAACTCATCTTTTAGAGATGGCTTTCCCTGACCACTCTATTTAAAAAGATCACCCTCACCAACATCTGCCTTTCTGGCTCCATAGACTTACTATCATCAGATATGACAAATGGTTCCCATATTAGAAAGTAATCTATTGTAATTCACATAATACAGTTAACTGTTTAAAAATGAACAATTCACTGGCATTTATTGCATTCACGATGTTGTGCAACCACCATCTCTATTTAATTCCAAAGCATTTCCATCACTCCAAAGTAAGACCCTTTATCCATTAAGCAGGTTTTCCCCATTTCCTCCTTCTCACCCTGCCCCTGGCAACCTCGAGTCTGCATTTTGTCTCCATGGATTTTCCTACTCTGAATATTTCATGTAAATGGATACACAGTAAAAATATGGCTTTTTGATTCTTGCTTCTTTCACTCAACCTAATTTTTCTGAGGTTCATCTGCATTGTAGCATGTGTCAGTACTTAATCCATTATTTAAGTCTGAATAATATTCCATTGTGTGATAGACCACAATTTGTTTATTCAGTCATCCCCTGCTGGACATATGGATTGTTTCTACCTTTTGGTTGCTGTGAATAGTACTGTTTTAAACATGTGTGTACATGTGCTTGTTGGGGTTTTCAGTTCTTTAGGGTATGTACCTAGGGGTGGAATTGTGGTGTCTCTACCCATCAACACTCTATTTCTCTCAGGCTACCCTTGTTCTTTTTATATCAAACAAGCAAAATGTTGCTCTTGTTGTTCTGAAGCACTGGCAGCTGAATGGTGACTCGTCTTTTTGTTCTAATTGCTCTCTCATCTATGTCGCATTTTACTTTGAGGGCATCTTGGCTTGACTTATGAAGATAGCAGGGATCAATACACTTAGTCATTTATCAAACTTTCTCCTGGGATCATTTAGAGAAACACTTTGACATATAGACTCAAGCCCAGTGAAGTCCTTTTAAAATGAGTATCTCTCTTCTGAGGAGAGGAAAGAATATTCAACTAATGTTAAGAAATAGAAAATTGGAAGATTAAGATAAAGACACAAGCCTGCAAACTGCAATTTAATTTAATTATTTTATACAACCTTATAGCGGTAAAACTAGATGTTAGGAGGTAAAATTTTCCTTTGCTCAACTTTCAGTGGAAGCAAAATTTTAAGAAAGAACACCTACTGGGAATTAATAAAGAAAATGTTTACCAATTACTTGGTGTTTGAGGTAACTAATATTAGGAAATTACTTTGATTTAAATAACTCATGTGCTGTGTGTAGTAGTAATAACACCTGTCATGTAGTGCCAAAAGTTAAAGGTTGTGGAGCACCACCTTCACTGTACTTTGAAGTTACCCAAGGGCCTTCTACCTAGGCAGAGCCTTCACCCCACCCCCAGATATTCTACTTTAATTTCTAGGGATGTGGCTGAGACATTTGTAATTTTTAAAATCTTCCCTTCCTCTCCATGTTCCCTGCCCCCATTGACTGTAATGTGCAGCAAGCTTTGAACACCACTGTCCTAGGGTATCTCGGGTGCTCTTTCTAAAAGAGAAGAAAAAAAATAGATGGCTTATTTGATGCTAATTCTGCACATGAAGGTCGAAATTTATGGAAACATGTTTGGTATCCCTTAGAAACATGATTCAAGGGCCCTTGTTGTAAATGCATATTTCACTTTATACAGGCAGACTGGAGCAACTGGAACCTTGATATTCAATCTGTGGACCATGGTCCAGCAACATTGCCACACCGAGGAGCTCATTAGAAATGCAGAATCTGAACAAACAGGTGAACCTGGTGGTAGTGGTGTGGTGCACTCAGACAGCATGGAGAGTCTTACCTGTAAGATTGCTTGGGGCACAAGTTGATGAGCCATGTCTAGAAGAATGTCGAGGGAATTCTGTCCTTGGACTTGGTTTCCAAGGCCATTCATTCCAAGAACGTTGCCGAGTAGAGCAAACAAATGAAAAGTGCGGCTAGTGTTTCAAAAAACATGGATGCCAGACTTTGGCCAAGTAAAAACAACTGTTCACTGTACAGGACGAGGCAGATACCCAGGACTTGGAGGGAGTTTATCCTGACTCTCACATCACAGACTAGAACATGATCTGTCCTGCCTGTAGTCTCAATACTCTGCAAATGTAGCTTGAGAAAATTAACAAAGTTAAGGAAACACATCTCTAAATCTTCACCTTCAGAAATAAGAATTGATACCATCTCAAGCTGGGCAGCATTTTGCAGAATAATTTATTTCCTTGTTTAACTCATTGCCTAATAAACTTGGAGAAGGACTTCAGTGTGACTCTAGTGAATAGTGAAGGACTTAGCAAGTGGTAGAAGTTGAGAAAATCTGAAAAACTTGATTTTTCCTTTTCTTCATGTAGTATGATGCCAGTGAGACAGCCACTCTCAGCAAACCAGGGAGCTTTCTTCTGCAGCATGGAGAGGGTGAGGTGTGTATGAGAATTTCATGCAGACCTATGTGGAACTTAGATGTCTTGCATGATAAATCTGAGTCAATTATCTTTGTGGAGAGAGGAGAAAAAAGTGTAGAAGAGGACTCATTAACTTGATATGTGTGCCCTGGTCACACATTTGATATATAATAATTGGCAAAAGTGAGCTCAGTAGAAATTGATGCCCCAGGTAATTAACCATAGCTCCTAAAAAGAACCCACTCCCACTTTAGCACATGAATTTAGAGGATCTGTAGGAAAGATTTCTTGACATATATGGTTATTAAACACCAGAATTAATCATTAATCAACCTTTCCTGGAAGTCTTTAAAAGGAACATGGGTTTTAATTTGCCTGGAACATTTTATTGGAATTCTTCCCAAAAGCAACAAGGTAGCTGCAAGTCATGGGTAAGCATACTTGTACCTTTTAGATTCTGGAATTTCATTTATGAAGCTGAACTAGCAGGAAGGCTGTGTATAAATAAATGGGAAATATAAGGGGAAGGCAAGTGGGACATCTCAGTAGCCATGCGGCTTTGGTTGGGAGGGTATAGCATGGGGCAGATTTATGAAGGAGAACACAAATTCACTGTAATATTCCTAACAGTGGCTAATCCAGATCTTTTCCTTTCTATGTAAAGACATAAGGAAGAAAAAGAGGAAAGGAGGAAGATGGGAAGGGAGAGAAAATGAATGTAGGAAGAAAGAAAGAAAGAAAGATGGGTGGAAAATTAGAAACTAATATTTACAGTGACTTCACAGCAAACATGCTGGCATTTATTATCTCTCATCTCTAATGGGATATGTATTTTGGTTATTTGAGTTATTCTCCCCATTAACCAGATAAACAAATAGAGATTCATACTCAAAATTACATGGTAGATGGTAGTAGAAGGCAGGTGTGTCTGACCTCGGAGTCTGTTTCCTCTCCAGGGCACCACATGGCCAACCTCACTCTGATATTTGATTCCATTTCCAAGGATTCCTCTTCTCTCCATTTCATGAGGAGGGAAGGACAATTCCACATGGCCTTCTGTAGTGTCCCCATTGCCATCTCAACCTGACTCTCTCCTCTCTTTTCTTTCTCCTCACTGACAAGGTGATCACTCTGCTGTGCCTCCACCCTCTTCCCTCCATCCCTCCTGGATATTTCATGTGCTCCCATCTCTCTCTTTCCTTCTACTCAATACTTTATCTTCATCTACTATTCACATCTCCCTTTTCTTAAATAGGTTTTCCCCTTAAGTGCCTTTTCCCACAAAGGTCCAAGGATTACATTCCTTACTTTCATTATTAAATTTATAAAAGTCACAGTCTTTTGGGGTGCAACCCTCACCCCAAATGTTGCCTTTAAAAGCCCTTCTCTGAAAGTCATCAGGGAGTTTGGGTCTTCTGAGCATGAGCTGTCCATTCTCCTTGCTTTGTGCTCTGCAATAAACACTGTGCATTCCTTTATCACAACCTAGTGTCAGTCGATTGGCTTTGCTGCAAGGTGGGCAAATGGGTCCAGGTTAGATTTGATACCAGTAATGGTTGAATCTGTGATATTCTTCATGGTTTTCTTCCAAAAGTCAGTAGGGAATGCCCAAATGCCTGATAAATGCCTCAGAGTCAATACAGCTGAATCTAAGTAATCTCCTAAAATATGCTTCTCTTCCTCTTGTCAGTCCTCCAGGCTGAGAGTCTCATTGTCCTGATCACTCTCTCCCCTTGTCCTCCAAATCTGATCTTGATCTTTTCCTTTCCGGTTCAAATGAAGATATTTCTAATTCAGGCTCTCATTACCTCCCATATGGAGTTTTGTAATTATACCCTGTCTGACCAGGGTGCTCACACTTACTGTTCTGCTGGTGTGCAGGTCATTCACGTCTCCCATTTAAAGGAGAACCATCAATGGCCCTTTGTGACCTGTCCAAACACATCACATATCTGCACGTTACTCAGATTGGTGTTGCTTTAAGTAATGCTAATAGCCAGGCCATGATAAAGTTGTTTTATGAACAAAGACACTTGAGAAGTGCTGGATTAAACAAAGATTAATAAACTGTTTCTTTAGTCCAGGACTTCTCAAAGTATTTAATATATTAAAGCACACTGAATTTCCAGGATTTAAAGATTTCCCAAATTATGTGGTCATATGCTTTCATTGTGTGTTAGTGGGTATATGCATTTATATCCCCAGAAAACATACTCTTCTGACCAAACATTTTCTTATTTCTAATTTTTTCAAGTTATTTATTTTCATCAGCACAATTTGTATCCAATTCCTACTAACTCTTAAAACCTCTATTTATATGTTCCCTTTTCCATGCAATCTTTATTATCTATAAAGAAGTTTTAGGTTGTAAATAAGGAAAAACATAACTTCCC
Organism: Grampus griseus; assembly: GCF_964374135.1. Classification (NCBI taxonomy): domain Eukaryota; kingdom Metazoa; phylum Chordata; class Mammalia; order Artiodactyla; family Delphinidae; genus Grampus; species Grampus griseus. Next base: position 4,815,978 of record NC_139019.1, on the reverse strand, counting down.
CCTGAAAATATGAATTGATTGGTTTAAATCAAGGGTCAGCAAACTGTGGTCCTCAGGACATCTGGCCCATTGCTTGCTTTTGTAAGAACTAAGGCTGGATTTTACATTTTTAGGGGGTTAAAAAAAATCAAAAAGATAATCTTTTATAATTTATGAAAATTATTTGAAATTCCAATTTCAGTGCTCATAAATAAAGTTTTATTGAAGATACAGAGAGGTGCATTCTTTTATATATTTTCTATGGCTGCTTTCCCAACGCAACAGCAGAAGTGAGTAGCTGCAATAGATACCACAAGACATACCAAACCCAAAATATTTATTATCTGGAGCATTTTAGAAAAAAGTTTTCCTAACCCTGGATTAAATAGCTGAGCAGATGAGCAGTCCAGGAGACAAACAGAGTCATTCACAACTTCACCCAGAACTCAGCTGAGCATAGGACTCAGTTTCTTTCTCTTTGATTCTATGATCCATCTTTAAAGTTCTCCCACATTCTTAAGATAACTGCCTGCAGATTGGAGCTACCTGTTCTTCATTTCCAATGTACGGGAAATAAATGGCTTTGTCTCAGCCTCCCAGAAAACTACTGATATTTTCTCAAACTGGCTAACCTTGGGGAAATAACTTCCACAACCTCCCAACACACCCACACCTCAACCAACTCCTGTGTCCACAGGGAAGGGCAGCATGGCTTGACCTGTACATGTGCTCATCCCTGGAGCCCTGAGGGTGGAACCAGGCTCTCCAACAAATGCCAGAGTCTCCTGTGTAGGAGAAATGGATGCTTGGGAGGCAGCCGTTAGTGTCCATTGTTTATTATATACCAGTAATATGATAAAATATCTAGAGAAAATAGTAAAAAAAATGCTGCTGATGAAATGTCTGTTTTTCTCTTTTTTCTCTTGGGAAAAAATATCTCATTTTAATTTCTCCAAAGAAATTCCTGTTTTATTCAAAGACAATTGAAAATTGCATCTACATATTGGGTGGGCCAAAAGGTTCATTCATTTTTTTCTGTAAGATGGCTCTAGTAGCTCTTAGTTGTCTTTAACTTTATTTGAAACAGTGTTGCTAGATTGAATTGTGACAGTTGTCATATCAGCATGCATTAAAAAAACTTATCAATGTTGGTGAATTTTTGTTTAGCCATTTTAATATTGAAGATGGAAGAAAAAAAGCAACATTTTTGGTATATTATGTTGTATTATCTCAAGAAAGGTAAAAATGCAACTAAAGGACAAAAAATGATTTGTGCAGTGTAGGGAGAAGGTTCTGTGACTGATCAAAAGTGTCAAAAGTGGTTTGCAAAGTTTCTTGCTGGACATTTCTCACTGGACAATGCTCCACAGTTAGGTAGACAAGTTGAAGTTGATAATGATCAAATTGAGACATTAATTGAAAACAATCTATGTTATACCACATGGGAGATAGCTGACATACTCAAAATATCCAAATCAAGCATTTAAAATCATTTGCACCAGCTTGGTTATGTTCATAGCTTTGATGTTTTGTTTCCACATAATTTAAGTGGAAAAAAACCTGATTGATCTTATTTCCATATGAAATTCTCTATTGAAGTGTAATGAAAATGTTCCGATTTTAAAACAAATTGTGATGGGTGATGAAAAGTGGATACTTTATAACAATGTGGAATGGAAGAGTTGTGGGGCAAGCGAAATGAACCACCACCAACCACACTAAAGACCGGTCTTCATCCAAAGAAAGTGATGCTGTGTATATGGTGGGAATGGAAAGGAGTCCTCTATTATGAACTCCTTCCAGAAAACCAAACAATTAATTCCAACATGTACTGCTCCTAATTAGACCAACTGAAAGCAGCACTTGATGAAAAGCATCCAGAATTAGTCAACAGAAAATGCATAATCTTCCATCAGGATAATGCAAGACCACATGTTTCTTTGATGACCAAGCAAAAACTGTTAGAGCTTGGCTGGGAAGTTCTGATTCATCTGCCGTATTCACCAGACATTGCACCTTCAGATTTCCATTTATTTCAGTTTCTACCAAATTCTCTTAATGGAAAAAAAAAAAAATCAATTCCCTGGAAGACTGTAAAAGGCACCTGGAACAGTAAAAATTTTGTCTTTAAAAAGATAAAAACTTTATCTTTAAAAAGATAAAAATTTTACCTTTAAAAAGATAAAAATTTTGGGAAGGTGGAACTATGAAGTTGCCTGAAAAATGGCAGAAGATAGTGGAACAAAAGAGTCAATACATTGTTCAATAAAGTTCTTGGTGAAAATGTAAAATGTGTCTTTTACTTAAAAACTGAAGGCACTTTTTGGCCAACCCAGTACTAACTTCCACAAAACATGAACAAGTAGAGGTATCCAAGCAAAATACATTTTACAAAACATCAGTGGTTATATTAGGAATGACACAAGTTATCTTTCTCTCATAGATAAGTAGTCTAAAATACTATTTTGAGTGGATCCTAAAATAAAATTGATTCAGTAGTATTTGATCTTATAAAATATTGGTAGGATAATAATTTAAAAAGCAACAGAAATTCTTTCAAACTCAACATCTGGAGCAAGAATATTTTGCAATGCAAATTTTTGTACACCTTACACTTATGACTTGAATTTATTAAAAACAGATCTCTCCATGCTATTTGCACATGCAAATACAAGGAAGGAGTGTTACTGTGATCTTGTGTTTGGAACCCTCACCCTCACTGTGCATTGCCTGTCTGCAAAGCAATCTGATTTGATTCTGTGAGACAAATATCACCAGGTAAGTTTAAGAACAAAGCTCCCTCTCTTATTTTTGAATCTCCAGCATCTTCTCTCAGTGCCTCCATTGGGTCTCATCTATAGCAGATGCTCAATAGGAAAGTATGTCTCATGCACATTTAAGATGTAAATTCTGAGAACTTATAGCCATGCCTATTGTATTAGCTTTTAAGGTTGCCATAACAAAGTCCTACAACTGAGGTGCCTAATCATCATAAATGTATTGTCTCAGTTCTGGAGGCTGGAAGTCCGAGTTCAAGGTGTGGGCAGGTTTGGGTTCTTCTGAGGCTGTGAGAGAGGATCTGCTCCAGGCCTCTCGCCTGGCTCCTGGTGGTTTGCTGGCAATCCTTGGCTTTTCTCAGCTTGTAGAAGGTTCACCCTGATCTCTGTCTCCATCTCCAGCTTGTATTCTCCATGGGTATGTCTCTGTGTCCAAATTTTTCCTTCTTATAAAATCACCAGTCATATTGGACTAGGGGTCTACCCTACTCCAATATGACCTCATGTTAGCTAATTACATCTGCAACAACTCTATTTCCAAATAAGGGCACATTCTGAAGCACTGGGGGTTAGGATTTCTACATATGAATTTTGGAGAGAAGGACACAATTCAGCTCATAATACCTATGAAGAACAATCACTACCCTAGACAAAACTGACCCATATCAATAAACATTTTTTAAGATGTTTTAGCACCAAAATTCTCAAAGTTGGCTGCATCTTATATTTGCCTGATAGGCTTTAAGAAGTCCTTATGCTCAGCTCGCCTCCTAAACCAATTAAATTATGATCAGGCAATGTGGGGTCAGGCACTAGTATTTCTTAAAACTTCTCAAATGTATAGTCAAGGCTGATGGCCAGTAGTTTAGAGTCAACACTGTCTATTGGAGTTCTTGCAAGCCTCATTCCTCAACAAATAATCAAAGAGACCTCTGATCTCCCTAAAACAGCTCCCCAAAGCCTGAGCCCTCACCCAGATTCTAATCAAATCTTATTTAGTATGCCATGCTTAACATGCAGTGTGGTCTGGAATCCTGGCTCAGAGCAGACTGGAAGCACAAAATCAGTGGAAATTGGGAGGCAATTAGAGGGAGGTATGATGACAGGTAGGGAAGTGATAACTGACAACCTGACATGAATTGGAGAGGCCAAGGGGCCCAACAGCAGACATGGCTCTGCATTAACATTTTCATTATGATGACTTTGAACATCAGGGGAAGATTAAAACCAGTTCAACAGCTCTGCCTAAGACACAGGAAAATGCATATTACATTTTTGGAGAGAAATAGCAAAAGACATGAAAAGAAATATTAGTTTAGGAAAGCATGTACTTCAGTTAACTGAAGAATTGATTCATATGAAACTTTTCATTTCTTGATAATACTGGAGGAATGTGGTATTTTTATGGAATAAATATGCTTTTTTATTTGCAAACTTGGGTAAAATTTATTTATAGAGTTGGCAGAAGACACTAATTATCTTACCCCTGGTCTCAAGATGGTGAGATCTGACACATGTTCTGACCTCGGTGAGTGGATCTTCATTCTACCTCCAACTTTATGGTGTAAGATTGCAAAGGAGCATCCGCAGGTGGACTGCCTTTAGGAGAGCTAAGCTGATGGCACTTGACTAAACATAGACAGTTACATGCCTTTTTAACAGCAGCTAAGGAGTGTGTTTGGGTCTTGCTGTGCATAGCTCCTCCACTCTGAAATTCTCAGGGTTTTCCTGGGAGGGTCTGACAGAGCTTGTGATCAGCTGATCTTGAGGTTGAGTCTGTCATTCTGGAAACCTCTGCATAAGCTACCCGTGAAGCCAGGTTTAATCGGGACTCTCCTGGGTAATCAACATGCAAGAGAGCTGCTGAGAGCATGCATGCACCCCAGGAGCAACCACATTGTGTATAAATATATATGCACACGTCAGATTAGATCAGAATGGTGTTTAGTAAAACATATCATCTGCTTTGAATTATTCCAACACATAAACCAAGTTTGCTCGGATTGCCTTTTCAAATTATTCAAAGAAATGCACCACGATGATGGAAGAGTAGTAAACACTGGTGACTAAATGAACTTGAAGAACTCATAAGAGATACAGAGATAAAGGAAAACAATTTCCTTTCTTATACATCTAAGGAGCACCAAACCTGTGATGAACACTGTAGGGCAAATGAATGCAGTGAAAAAAGAACATTTTAGTTGTTTTTTACTTTTTTTCAGACACCTGGCCACATAAGAAGGGCTCGTTTGTGTAACACAGACAGCCCAGAATAACTGGTTAATGCAATTTAACAGGTATAAACAAGCAAACAAACTCTACAAGTACAGTTTGGGAAGAGCTGTCTTAATGATCACATAGAAAAGAGGAAAAAGATCAAGGGACTTAGCCAACCATAAGCTCAACAAGAATCCAGAGGAAGGTATATCTCTTTAAAACTAACATGCAATCCTGAGCCAATTTAACCTACATCTGTCACCCAAATCAAGGAGAGAAATAGCTGTGCTCTGCTCTGCGGTGTTTGTTCCCTATCTGGAGACTTCAGGACCTGAGATGTCAGACACTTTTTGCCAAGTGATTTACGTAAAAACATGACTGTTTATGAGAGCCTCATTCTATCAGCTCTTGAAAATGTGGTAGAAAGTTAAGTAAAAGACTTTTTAGTAATTAAGAAGAATCTTGTGATAAAACAATCCTGTTATGGATCTCTTGGAGGAAAGACTCAGTCAAATATGCAGGTAATACTGCCACCAATGTGCATTTTGACTATCACCAGCTTATGTCCAGGAGGTGTAGTCAAAGGCTTAAAGCAGTGATGCTAACAAGGAAGCTGGAAGGAGGACAAAGGGGCATGAGGTAGGGATGGAAGGAGAGCCAGTGTAGGGCTGCTACTCAATGTCAAGGGCTTCTGATTGCTCCACATAGATCAGTACTGCATCTCCGGGATTCTCATCCAGAGGAAGGCGGAGTTCAGCTGATTATCTCACACGGTCTCCCAATGGGAAATTCAGATTATGCTTGGCCAGGGCCTCCATGTCTCTAGGGAAGTCCTGGTGCAGGCAGGGGGTCAGAAGCTGTGCATAGGGGCATCAGGACAGGCTGAAGAAAAGGGCCCTCAGACTGCCTCTGTGGGAGACTAGCTGGAAACCCCACAGCCTTGGTCACTGCAGTGCTGGTTGGAAGTAGCCAAGACCAGGAGATGCTAAGGGGAACCGAGGTGACGTGCTAGAGGTCTGGCTCTCTGTACTTAGGATATGACACTGGGAGGATGTTCCTTTGCAGAAGATAAACCTCTTCACTTTAGGACCTTGAGATTACAGTCTGAAACCCCATCAAGCACACCCTTCCCACTAGGGGAGAAGGTACCAACTTCCTCTTTCTCGCATGTTTGTGCAGCCCCAGAAAGGCTTCCTCTGAAAATATTTAAAAGAAATCACGTGATTTCTTCACATGAAAGCATGTGAAGGATTAGAAAGGCTGCCATACTGCCTTTTTGGGGTGCAGGAAGTGCCTCAGAGAGACATGGGAAGGCTGAAGCTGGTACGGTGACCTCACAAGAACTGGTGGCAGAGCTTCGTCATCGTTGTGAATGCTTCTCCTTGTGATTATGGGTATTTTATCTCAGTTATTGGCTTCCCCATCCTTTGAGTGGGTGGGAGTCATGTCTACATTTAATTATCATATGGAATTCCACTTTGGACCACTGGGTTTCATAGTTGTTTCCACCAAAAAACATTGTCCACTTCCCAGCCATGAACTCTTTTGGCTTTAAACAGAACTTTAAAAAAAAAACAAAACTCTCAAATTGGGCTTTTATAAAAGTACAGTCTTGGTTTGTTCAAATGATCATTTATTAAGAACAAAAAAGCCCAAATATGGCCCAGATAACCCTGAGTAGCAAGTCCATTTAATTTGAACATTTTGAAAACCAATTGTGCTCATTGGTCAGCCACCAAAAGATGTAGCAAAGGTCTGAGTGGAAGAAATGAACCCTTGAAAACTGACTTTACATATTTTCTAAAAATCTTGAGAAATGTGAGGAATAACTGGTGATTGTGAGTAACTTGGAAATGGTATGCCAGCTATGCATTGTGTAATTTTCTTCATTAAATGGTCATAAAGCTAAAAAAAATCTTGTTGCCAGAGTATTATTTATTTTTATTATTGTGACAAAAGTTGTTCTGTCTCAGTATGTATGCAAAAAGTAAATAAAACCATTTGCAGGGCTTCCCTGGTGGCGCAGTGGTTGAGAGTCCGCCTGCCGATGCAGGGGACATGGGTTCGTGCCCCGGTCTGGGAAGATCCCACAAGCCGCGGAGCGGCTGGGCCCGTGAGCCATGGCCGCTGAGGCTGCGCGTCCGGAGCCTGTGCTCTGCAATGGGAGAGGCCACAACAGTGAGAGGCCCACGTACCGCAAAAACAACAACAACAACAAAAAAAACATTTGCAACTCTGTTTTCAAACATGTGAATAATTATGGTAGTAAAATTAAGTGAAGGGCTGGAGGAGATTCCCCCATGACGCAGCCTCTTCCATTTCCGTGTGTGGCTACAAACAAAATCCCCATTGTTCTGAAGTTTACCCACCAACACCCAGGTGAAATAGACAAAAAGGCGCAGAAATAGGAGAGAACAATGGGAGAGGCATGTACAATTATCCAAGTATAAGTATTGGCCTTTCATTAAAAAGAAGAAGCAGACATATTGTCAAAGAAGGAAAGAAACACATGTGCATGCCAGGTGTTCTCAGCTGACCGCCTAAGGCCTGCCTGAGAAACTTTCGAACACTTCCAATCTTTATTTCTGATTAAACCAGATGCTGTGACCCATCTATGTGGAAGCACAATCACATGGACAAGAAGGGATGGTGAAAGCCTGCTCTCTGTTTACATAGCGTCTCTATGTGCACCTCACTGTCCTGGGTGATTTCCTACCCATGTCCAGTCCAGTACAATCCCAGACTGCTGAAAGCACCAACGTGAGGAGCAAATACTCACGGGGGTCGTTGTGAGCGAAGTGGGCTGTCTGTGCCCATGGGCAGGATGTTGGGAGCAGTGGTCTCCCACTGTGCCCTGTGGTCCAGGGCTGTTCTTCTGTCTGCACAAGGGTTCTCTCTGATTTTCTCAGATCCTTTTGCTAAGGAAGGACATCTGCAAGCCATACGTTCACCAGGGCAGCCTGGCTGGCCAGGGAGTGAGAGTGAGCTGGAGCAGGTCAAGTCTTCTCTGGAGGAGGGCTGCTGGAGCTTCTGGGGCAGGGCTGCCTCCCCAACCCTAACTACAAGGACAGAAGAAATGGGCCTGGGACTTCCAGACCTGATTTCCTGGAAGTCCTCATGTGGGGATGACTCAGTGTCCCAAAAGACTTTCTAGGAATAGAGGGACAACATTCAGAATAGGGGCTGCTACCCTGGGACTCATAGGAGACCTCCAATTGATGTGTGCATGCAGGGGACCCATAGATACCCCAGCGCAGCCCCACGGGCATCTTTGCTGCAAAGAAGAAAGCTGTTCTGGATACCATTCTTGAACCAGGTAACCTCCCAACTGCAGAGCCATGAAAATGCTGGGACCTGTGCAGGGAGCACGGTGCTGCCTTTCCCTTGTTGACCCTGCTGTGGACATGGCTTTGTTTCGACTTCTCCTGTGCCAGTAGGAAGGGCACAGCATGTTCTTAGCAATGAGATGTTAAGATCTGTCTGTTCCCTAGGGATGAGCACACCTCAGAGGGATGAAATTTGAGCTGGAAGGTTCTCTCCAGTAGAACACAGTCTCCCTGATGTGTGGCACTTCACTTTCTTTATTTAAAACACTCTTCCAAATCGTTCTGTGACAGCAGGAGGTTATATTATGACAGAGCTGTTTAGCTGTTGTGTTAGAATCAGCCATTTGGCTTCAGGAAGTTGATTTGTCAGTGCTTTTATTTTATTTTATTTTATTTTATTGAAGTATAGTTGATTTAAAACTTTGTCAGTGCTTTTGGCTGGTTGGTGTTCTAGCTCCTCAGTAGGAGAGGTATGCACTGTCGTTCTTCACACTTAATGAGACAGGATCTAGGGAGCTCAGCTCACTTCCCTGGGTGGGTCACCTGTTGCATCAGGGACCCAAGACCCTCCGGTCATGCCTTGTGCTACTGCCCTGAAAGGTCTTTCTGGATGAATTGGAAAGGGAGTGGGAAATACTTAATTCAGCAGCACATCTGGATCAGATGCCAAATTAAGTGAAAAGCAGCAGGGAAATTCATCCTCAGACCTATCTCACTTTATTCAGACTGAAAGCTGCTACTGCAATGCAAGGCTACCCAGGGCTGTGCTCAGGTTGTTTCCAAGGAGAAACAAAGATCTGGAGATGAAGGCAAGAGGGACAAGATTGTAGGGCCAGAATCCAGGCTGTGAAAATGAAACACTGGAGCTCAGACAGCCACGAGTCCCATCTCTGGCCACCCAGATGAGCCTGGCAAAGTGGAGGTGCCACGGTACATCATGCTGGACAAGAGGGGACAGGGAGGGGGTGTGTGTGCACAGATGAGAAGATGGGTCGAAGGTGAAGGAATACAGAGAATAAGAAGCACCTCAGGTAAATCAGGAAATGAAACAAAAGAGTGTTTATTTTTATTTTATTCTAAGTGTTGTATAACCAGCAGCCTGGCTAGTTTGTAGTGTAATGTTCTCACTTCTTCAGAAAACAAAAATGTTATGATTCTCAATTTTTTTCCTTTGCAGTTCAACTGGATACATGGCACATGCAGAAAGATAAAGACATGAAGACCTACAAAATTCATACAGAAATCTGGAACTCCAAATAACAAAAAATACTAGCACATGTAGAACACAGGCAAGCACATTTCTCTGGACCTCTCCTAGCCCAAAGGAATCATTTCCTGCCGTTGTCTTTGAGGTCCTTTCTGAGGATGAGGGGTCAGTGTTATCCTGAGTGCTGGGGACCTGGAAGGCCAAGCCACTCAGCTGGTGGCCCTGGGACCCTACGCATCCTGCTGTGAGCATGGAGAGGCTGAGCCCGGCACTTTCCCCTTGCTCACCATTCTCCTCCCGCTTTCTATTCTCCTTCCTTTCTTTCTTGCTGCTTGTTTTCTTGCTCATCTAATATCTCAGAGCCAGGGTGAAGCTCGGCACCTGCTGCTGTAATAAATGGCAGCCCTCTACAGATGGACCAGCACCACGGCTCCAGCTCGAGAAGCTTGTCATCCCTTCCAGCGCATCAATAAACTTCCACCATGTTTATCTTTACATTTCAGTACTTAACGGCTGGGGTTTAATTTCCGGGTGTGCTGCAGCGTGAACAAATACAGTATCTTTGCTTTGGATAGTAGACTCAGATTTTTTATTTTTTTTAAATTTCATCCAACACAGTCTCTGTCAGACCCTTTGAATTCACACTGCCTGGGGAAGGTAAACATAATGTCCTCCTGTGCACCATCAAATCACGGTTCCCAGGGATCCTCGCCCAACCCCCACCTCTGACCTTTCCTGGATGCGTGTCCACCCATGTGGCACACCACATCCGCTGTCTCACCATCCAGATATCTTTTTGGGGGTCACATCATAACATTCTCTGTGGATAAACCATTTCAACTCTGACAGAATGGCCCATACAGTAAAACAATAACACACTCTCTGTTTCCCAAAAGCACCAACACTCATTATAAAGAAGAGCCACTGAATTTCTAATGAAGAACAGGAGAAAGGGAGGGTCCCTAGAAACAGATGTTACAAAAATAGCCTATGCCATTAAGGCAGCAAAACAATATGAAAATGGAAGGCACTTGAGACCAGTGTGTATTTCCATAATATATGGAAATGGCTTTTTCCTACGTTTAATGGCCATCAGGAACACCATTAAGAACGTGCCCCCTCTCCTTCTTCCTTTATATCCTCAAATTAGAAATCCCTACATCATTCTGTGTTTCTTTGTTTCATACTCATTTAATTTATTGACATGTGATCTGTTGTATTCTTTGATAGATATCCTGGGATGTACAGCAAGCTCAGCAAAGTCCTGACTGGAATAAACACCAATTGTTTTTGGTGTGATGTGTTCGTAATAACCCTACTGCAGGCTGCCTTCATCCAGGGGTCTTTCCCACAGTTCTCCTTCTCCCCCTGGTGGGGGCAGCTGGCAGAATCAGCAAGTCCAGGGTCTTTTTCAGCTGACTCTTCAGCACCCCAACCTGACATAGCAGCCCTGACATTCACCATGAGCCCAGTTTTAATTCTTTCCTCAAGTGATTGTTTTGAAAGGAAGACAAATATTGTGGCTGCAAAGAATGCATCACTCTGGGCCTCACTTTCGATGTGAATAAAATGTGTGAAGGGCGAGTGGAGGCTCCTCCTGCGGTCTACCTGGGAGATACGTGCAGGGCTGGTTTGGTATTCTGGTAGAGGCCGCAAAACCCCCAGCACGCCGTGCCTCCTATGAGAGTATGCTGTTGTCAGTGATTCCCAAGTCTGCTGTTCAGCATGCCCTGTACACCCACTCATACGTTTATTCACTGAATATATTCTGTCTACTGAGGCATCAGGGAAGCCAAGTTTAATGGGACACACTCTCTGCTATGAGGAGCCAATATCATTACAATTCCAGATGACTAATGATATAAAAGGGCACAGAAGTAATCACTCTGCTGGGGGCACCCAGGGAGAGCTCCTCGGAAGACAGGGTGGTTGATTTAGACATTACACGGTAAGGAGGGCTTGGGCAGAGAGAGAAGAGGGAGAAGAGGTTTCCAAAGAGAGAACCAGCTGCCCTTGAAGAATGAGGTCACCAGGAGCACTGGGGTCACTAGGGCCCAGAGTGGCAGGACCCTGAGCCGGAGAGGAGGAGGTGGTCCACAGGACACACAGAGGATGCATCATGACCTTCATTTTTACCCAAACTTTACCCTCAGACAATGGGGGGCCCTATGGACTTTTAAAGTTAGGCAGTGGCATGAGCAGATATTTGCTTACAGATCCTAACTAGGGACCACGTGGAAAAGAGAATGGAAGGAACAGGTCAGAATATTGGCACAGCAGTGAGGGCCTGAGTGAGAGCCTGACACTGGGAGTGGAGAACTGCTGCCTTTGGTGGTTCTATCAGATGGAATTGGTAGAACTTAGAGAGGAAAAGAGTCATTGAGGACGATGATGAGCTCCATGGCTTAGCAACTGGGAACAGAGTGGTGACATTAATTAGGACAAGAAATATAAGGGTAAGAACAAGAGATAAAAGTGTTCTCTATTTCTCATGCAGGGCAAGGGAGAAAGGCCTCAGGTGGAACAAATAGGGGATCTCTTGCTTTCACCAATCATCTAGACGTCCCTGTAGAATTACAACCATTGAGAAATAGAAGATATCCACTAGTGGGGAAGGGAAACACACAGAAGCTTCAAAGTAACCAAGATAAACAGGGATGCTGTAGCAAGTTGAACAAAACAGCAAAAATATGGAAAAGGAAAAAGGAAAACACACAAAGCTAATAAACTTAAGTAAGATGGAGGGAATAAAGTCAAGTAAGTCCATTAGAATATACATGTGTACAATTCTCTCTTTTTTGGTAAACTTTTTATTTGATACATTTTCAATTTTACAGAAAAGCTGTAAGTATATTATAAAGAACTTTCTATATAACCTCCATCAGAACCATCAATCATTATTATTTTGTCACATTTATTTTATCATCTTCTCTAATACCTATAATATTTTTCTGAACTATTTGAGGGTACGTTATACACAGGATGATCCTTTACCCTTAAATAGTTCAATGTGAATTCCCTAAGAAGAGGGATATTCTCTAACATAACCACAGTAAAATTGTCAAAATCAGGAAATTCATGCCTCATTATCTAATCTGTATTCCACTTTCATATTTCACCAGTTGTCTCTATAATTTATAGCTATTTTTTTTCTGTTTGGGATCCAATTTGGGATCACACGTTTCATTCAGTTGTCCTATATAATCAATCTCCCCCAATGAGGAAGAACTCCTCAACCTCTCTTTGACTGTCAAGACATTGACATTTTTAAGGAATTGAGGCCAGTTATTTTGTAGAGTCACCTTCAGTTTGGGTTTGCTTAACTTTTCCCCATCAGTAGATTTAGCTTGTTATGCATTTTGTAGCAACGTTACAGAAGTGATGTTGTATCCTTCTCTGCACATCATATCAAAAGCCATAGGATGTCCTTTGTCTCTCCGTTTGTAAAAGTGTCTTTGATAATTTCCTTAAAGTGGTGCCAACCAGGTTGTTCCATCATAAAGTTATTATTTTTCCACTTGTAATTAGTCTTTTGTGGAGAGTGCTTTGAGACCATGAACGGATCCTGTTCTTTGTCAGTCTCTTACCCACTGATATTAGCAACCAATGATGTGGGGAGAGAGAACAAGAAACAAGAAGGATACAGAGCAATATTAATATCAGATAGGGCAGGATTTAATATTGAAAATTCTAAACAATATAGAGAGATATTATACCAAGAGCAAAAGTCCCAATTCGTGAATGAAGCACATCAGTAATAAACCTTAATATTCCAAACAAATTAGCATAGAGAAAAACTAGAAGTATAAACATAATAATGTGATGAAAGACTTTTATAAACATCACTCAATCAGATATTTCCCCGAAGAAAATAATAACATAGATTAATTTTAAAAGTTAATTAAAATTTATAAATGTGTAAGTAAGTAATGAGTATACAGAGAAAGGTGTATCTTTAGAGAGCATTATGTATGTTTATATGTGGATTACTTACAAAATTTGGTATGTACTTAGCTACAAAAGCCATAGCTCATTTTTAAAAGTAGAGGATTTTTTAGTTCATTTCCTCTGATTATGATCTAATAAGTCAGAAATAAGTGATAAAAGATAAGGAAAAAGAAACCTTGACTCTTCACATATTGAGAAACCCTCTGTTAGATAACTCATGAATTAAAGAGATAATTAAAACTGAAATTAAAATTATTTAGAAAGCAATAAAAAGAGAATTTTATACCAAAACCTGTGATGCAAAATAAATGCTATGTATGATGATTGCTACCGTTATTCAAGAAGAAAAGCTATGTATAAAAAATACTTGTATTCACCTCAGTAAACTGGGAAAAAAGCCAAGAAACACAAAGAATCAAAGAGAAATAAATAAAAAGATGAAACAATGAAATATGAAACAATGAAAACAATGAAACAATGAAAACAATAAATGAAATGAAATAATAAACCCAAATCTGTTTTTTAAAAAAAATCAATATGATAGATAAACATTTCACAAGCTTCAGTAAACACGTTACTGGAATTTTAAACATAAGCCCATCAGGAAAATATATCCACCACACAAAATGCATGAGCAAGATGGTTGGGCAGCTAAATATATGTCATCTTGAAGTATCTCTCTACTCTCAAAATACCTAAGAAACTACCCCACACTTTTTAGATGACCTGACTGCAAAAAGGATGTAATCACACTGCAGGCTAGTTAGACCACTCTTTCAAAGGCAGTGTTGGGGAATCTTTATATTGTGGAAAAAATAAGCTTCCTCTCCCTGCTTTTAGTTTTAAAAGATTTATCCCCAACCTCTGTCCTCCCCATACTTCCTCTGCATACCTCAGGCATTCACACATGCCCTCCTTCCCCTTCTTGGCCAACATTTCACAGCCACGCCAGGAGGGGTGGGACAAGATGGGACACATTTCTGTTTCAGTGAATCCACTCCAATGTTCTGAGCCTTGGTTTTAGGGCTGCTTGAAAGAATTCAGATGTGATATTTCCATGATATTATCATATAAGGAAGTTCTTACATATACCTCATGGATGAATATCATGTTTTCACTTAACACAGACAATTATTTTTGTTATGTTCTCAGACTTTATATATGGTACATACAAATTGTAAAGATGAACAAAACACAACCTTCTCATTTCTGCATATAAAACATATAAATCTCACCAGGCTGGATCTTGTAAACATCATTGGGAAACACACCAGCACAAAGATGTAAATGGCAGAGGGCAGTTGTGGGAACAGCTCTGTGATGTGCCCTGGGGATCTGGCTTTGAGTCTTCCTGAGTCGTAGTTTCAGGAACTCAAGAGGTAAATAAAGAGTGTTGTGGTTAAAGCATGGACTTGGGAACAAGAGTGTTTGGGTTTGAATTCTGGCTTTGTTACTCATTAGTTGTATAACTTTATTCAAATTATTTTTTGTTTCTGTGCTTCAGTTTCCCATCTGTAAAAAAGGTAATAATAATGTTTTTCTCAAATGGTTTCCTTATATGGGGATTAAGTGGGATATGATGTAAAGTGCTCAGAACATTGATTGATGCACAAGAAGTGCTACGTTTAGCTGTAATTATTTCAAGCTAGATCAATACTTTGGGGGAGAAGCATTTTAATTTATTGCACATTTTTATTTCATTTTTGTAATGAAAAAATGAGATATGGAAAACACTGAGTCTTAATAAAGCAGGATTTTGCTTGTAAAAATTATTATGAAATGTGGGTTTTGGGAACTAAGTTTCCAGTAATAATGGTGAGAAGATGTTGGGAAATTCCCCCCACAGAATAAAAGAACAAAACTGGTCAAAGTATTAAAAACAACTATTTCAGGACACTGAGAAATGACCAAAGTAGGTAACAACATGAGAAATATTTTCTCATGAAAAAGTGTTACTACATTAGATAAGAAAGGTGATGACACGTCACAGCCTTCTTGCCTGTGGACATCTCCATTCAAATCTGGCAGCAAAAAAACACAAACCTCTACTTACTGGGGGTGACAAACTTCATTTGAGGTGAAGGCAGAGCAGCTACAAAGTTAGGTGGAGATCTTTGAAGCAAGAAATCAATAGACAAGTGAACGAACTCACCACATACCCACAGATGACTGCTAAATTATGCATGCAGGTAGGAGACCCCAAGGGTATTGATTAAAAGCAAGAGGCTGGAGAGACTCATAAGTTTGTGTTGCTTTGAATGTGTTCCTCACCCACATAGATCTGGAAGCCAATCACAAAATTCCTACTAGCTTGAGTGAAGGGTGTAACATCTGCCCAAATTATTATCTGATCCTTAGACTACACAAGTACAAGGGAGACCCATATGGCTCCAGCTTGAAACTATATGAGCAAAAGCCACAGTGATTTCATAAGGATAGGTTTCACAGTTTATGTCTAGGTAAATCAATTGCCTGTTAAAACAAAATGTCAAAAACTCTTGGAAATAGGGAGGGTGGGAGGGAGGGAGATGCAAGAGGGAAGAGATGTGGGAACATATGTATATGTATAACTGATTCACTTTGTTATAAAGGAGAAACTAACACACCATTGTAAAACAATTATACCCCAATAAAGATGTTAAAAAAAAAAAAAACTCTTGGAAAGAAAAAACAGAATTGAGAATTCTACAAAAGTATCCCTACAATGTCTAGTTTTCAAGCTAGAATTACTAGACTTTCAAAGAAATAAGAAAGTGCACTAAATAATATGGAAATAATTGTCAATAAAAAAGACTCCAAACATATTCAGACATTGGGTTTAGCAGGCAGAAATTTGAAAGTAGTTATTAAATGTATTTTCTAATATTTAAAAAATGTACAAAGAATTAAGGAAAATGTGAAAATAATATATGAACAAATATGTAATCTCAACACATGAGTGGAAACAATTAAAAGTAAGTGGATACAAAATGTAAAATAGATAGCTAGTGGGAAGCAGCCATATAGCACATGGAGATCAGCTCGGTGCTTTGTGACCACCTAGAGGGGTGGGATAGGGAGGGTGGGAGGGAGACATGAGAGGTAGGAGATATGGGGATATATGTTTATGTATAGCTGATTCACTTTGTTATACAGCAGAAACTAACACACCTTTGTAAAGCAATTATACTCCAATAAAGATGTTAAAAAAAAAGTAAGTGGAGATTTTAAACTGAAAAGTGAAATAACTGAAACAGAAAATTGGGTCAAATAGCAGATTCAAGATGACAGAAGAAAGAAACCATGAACTAGAAGATAGAGCAATGAAAATTATCCAATACATAAAGAGAGAAAACATGTAAAAGATAATATATTTTCAGAGATCTCTGGCACAATAGCAAAAATTTCAACATATTTGTAATTGGAGTCCCAGGAGAAGAGGAGAGAGAGAAAGAGGTAGAAAAAATATTTTTAAAACTAACAGATGAAATGCCTCAAATTTGGTGAAAATCTAGCTTACAGATCTAAGGATATTAGTGAACCTAAAATAAAATAAGTACAAATAAAATAAAACCTAGAAACAAGACAGGTAAAATGCTGAAAGACAAAGAGAAAGACAAACCTTAAAAGCATCAAGAGAACATCAACCCATCACACACAGTGGGACAATACAATTAATGTGACTTCTCATTAGATGTGGTAGAGGCAAGAAGACATTGGGATGGCATAATTCAAGGTGCTGAAAGAAGGAAAAAATAACTCATCAAGCAACAATTCAATACCCAGCAAAATGATTCTTCCAATAAAAAAAAAAAGGTGTAAACAAAAGACACTGTCAGGAAAATAATAACAGAGAAAATTTGTTGCTAGCAAGACTGCCCCAGAAGAAATGCTAAGAGAAGCCTTTTAAGCTGAAGGAAATGTCACAGAGGGTAACTTTGATCTGAAAGCTAGAACAAAATATACCAGAAAGAGTAAATATGTAGGTAAATATTTTAAAAAGTTTTTAATTTTTTCTCTTAATTTCTTTAAAAGACATATGTTTGTTTGAAGTAAAATTGTCACACTGTAGAATAGGCCCTCTGTATCCGTGAGTTTCTTACTGTGAGTTCTGCCATAAATTGAAAAACATTCCAGAAAATTCCAAAAAGCAAAACTTGAATTTTCCCTGCACCTGGCAACAATTTACATAGCATTTACATTGTATTTGCAACTATCTACATAACATTTACATAGTATTGGGTATTATAAGTAATCTAGAGATGTTTGAAAGTATATGGGAGGATGTGCATAGGTTATATGCAAAAGCTATGCCATTTTATATAAAGGACTTGAGTATGCTTGAATTTTGTTATCCGTGGTGGGGTCCTGAAATTAATCCTTCAAGGATACCAAGGGACAACTGTATTTTTGGAATTATAATGTAAAGGCATGGAATATGTACAACAGGAAGGAAAGGGTGTAATGGAGATAGAAGGTTGCTAAGTTTCTATATATTACCAGAAATAAGTTAGTATTAACTTGGCGTAGATTTTGCAAAGTTAAAGACTGATATTATAATACCTAGAACAACCACTGAAAAACATATACAGGAATATAGCTAAAAAGTAAAAAGAGAAAATGTGCACTAAAATATTTCTTTAAAATGAAAGAAATTAGTAATAGGGACAGAGGATTGAAAAGAGATAAGAAACAACATAATGATAGATATCAATTCAACCATATCAATAATCACATTAGATTGAATGTAATAAATAATTGAATCAAAGTTATAACTTTTCAAACTTCATGAGAAGACAAGATACAGTTATATGCTGCCTGAAAGAGAAGCACTTTAAACTCAAGAACATAGCTGAGATGAAAGGAAAGGATACAAAAATATATCCTGCAAACACTAAGCATACAGGAAATAGAATGGCTATTCAAAGGTCAGACAAAACATACCTTAAGATAAACTAGAGAAAAAAATTAGCATTTCATAATGATAAAAGAGAAACTAGAGAAGGAACATATAAAAATTATAATTTTTTTATGTAGTAAAAAAATGACTTCTTTCATCTTTTTTTCTAATTTTATTTATTTGTGGTTGCGTTCGGTCTTTGTTGCTGCGCATGGGCTTTCTCTAGTTGCGGTGAGCAGAGACTACTCTTTGTTGTGATGCACAGGCTTCTCGTTGTGGTGGCTTCTCTTGTTGTAGAGCATGGGCTCTAGGTGTGCGGGCTTCAGTAGTTGTGGCACGTGGGCTCAGTAGTTATGGCTCGCGGGCTCTAGAGCGCAAGCTCAGTAGTTGTGGTGCACAGGCTTAGTTGCTTCACAGCATGTGGGATCTTCCCAGACCAGAGCTCAAACCCATGTCCCCTGCACTGGCAGGCAGATTCTTAACCACTGCACCACCAGGGAAGTCCCCAAAATTATAAATGTTTATGCACATAGAAACAGACCTTCATAATATATGAAGCAAGAACTGGAAAAATTGAAAGAAAACTAGAAATATCAACCATTATATTTGGAAACTGTGGTATATCTCTTTCAGTAAGTAATGGAACAAACCCCTAAGCATAGTAGAGCAGCACGTTCCATCAACTTGGCTTAATGAAATCTACAAAACAGCTGTGTACCCAAACAGCTGTGTCTACATACTTTTCAAATTCAAGTGGAACTTTCCCTAGGAGAGACCTTATTCTCGGCCACACACCAAGACTCAGTGAATTGATCTATATGTTAGATCAGTTGATCATACTGTTATGACAATATTTTACTTTTTCATTACTATAATTTCATAGTCAACTTTGAAATCAGGTAAGTCCACTGCCTTTGTTCTTTTATTTTCAAATTATTTTGTTATCCTAGGTATTTTACATTTCCATGTACATTTCAAATCAGTTTGTCAATTTCTGTAAAATGCCTGATGGGGTTTTGATAGAGATTATCTTGTAGCTACACATCAATTTGGAGAAAATTCCCATATTGACAATATTGAGTCTTCTAATCAAATAACTTAATACATCTCTATTTATTCATTTCTGTTAACAGTTTTGTGGATTTTAGTGAAGAGGTTTTGCACATATTTCTTATATTTATTTTTAGTTATTTTTTTATGTTATGGTATATATATATATATTTTTTTTTAATTCCAATTTTGAATTTTTTGGCCACTACTGCAGAGAAATAGAATTGTTTTTATATATCAGCCTTGTGTCCTACAATCTTGTTAAACTCTCATTTGTTTTAGTAGATTTTTTTTGTTGTTCCTTAGCACTTTTTACATACAAAATTATGTTATCTGCAAATAGAGATTTTCTTATTCCTTCCCAACTGTATGCCTTTTTTGTTTCTTGTGTTATTGCAAGAGCTAGTACATCCTATACAATGTTAAATGGAAGTGGTGAAAGCAGACATCTCTGCTTTATTTGTGAGCACTAGCCTTTTTCCATTAAATATGTGGTTAGCTATTGGTTTTTCATAGATGCCCTCTATCTGGTAGAGGACATTTCTTTCCATTCCTAATTTCCTGAAAAATTTTTTTTTTAAATCATGAATGTGTACTGTACTGAATTCTGGGAAATACTTTTTCTGCAAATAGTCCTGAGGGAATTTGAGGGATAATATGATTGTTCTAAAACTTGACTGTTGTAATTGCATAACTGTATACTTTTATCATAACTATCAAACTATATGTTTAAATTGGGTGAATTTTATTTTATATAATACATCTTATTAAGCTGTGTAAAATTATTTGTGATGAGGGACAGATCACCATTATTAAGCAATAATGGTGTCAGCAATGCTAATAGTCACAGTTACTTAGTAAGGACATGCAGGGGGTATTAACTTACATTTTATAGTCACCACTATGGGAGAGAGCAGATTCTGGCTGAGGACAAACACATCCTGGCTTGTGGGGTACCTTGTGGAGCATGTTTCAAGTAATATCTCCCAAGATGGAGGGAAAATGTCTATTGCCCTTAAATTCTGTTTCAGGCATATATATACATGTGTGTGTGTATATATATATATATATATATATATATATATATATAAAATACATGTACATATGAATATATATATATATATGTCACTTCATGAAAAGTAATTTTAGTAACTGCTTATTTAGTAACTGCTTAGACTATAAGCTGTATGAGTTGGGAGAACACATTTGTATCTTCACAAATGTTTTCAGTACTTATCCCAGTGCCCTGGGAATCTTAGTGGGTAACAAATATCTGTTCAACAAATAAAAGAATTATTTTAAAACTCTCGTGATTTTTCCAAGAAGAACAAAAAATTGCATGATTTAATATCTGTTCCCAAGACAGTGAGTCCATAAGTGACAGTAACTATAGTAACTACAGAATGTTTCAGTGTGCTATCCTGAATTTCTGGCAAAGTCCACATCCTGAAGCCTCTCCCTCCGTGTTCTCTTTCATTGGGCTGATGTCATTCCACTGACAAATTTTAAACCATCCACACTGTGTTGTCGTTGGTAAAATTGAGTGGAGCCACACCAAATCATAGCTTCACCACTGTGTGATTCAGAATGAAATGGTTTAACCACTGTAAGTCTTAGTTTTTTACTCATAAAATGGGAATATCCGTAACTTGCAAGAAAAAGCAGTGCGTATCGCAGGGCTCCTGGCACAGTGCTTGGTGTGGGGTTCTTGCTTGTGCCTGTGCTTGTGTGCATGTGTGTGTGTGTGTGGGCACGTGCATGTACATGAACCATTATGGTAGCTACACACTTCTTAATCACTTAAAAACACAAGCTTCCTGAGCTGCAGACCTTTCATTCTAACAGGATTCAACGCTTTAAAAGAACAGGTGGAGTTGCATCTACTTGAAAATCACACATTAGAGTAAGAAACGCAGCCATCAGTTCATTGTGTCATTTAGACCAACTCTCTGAAGGATTAGGGCAAACAGCCAAAATGTCCACTGTCACTTTTTATCTACATAACCATTCATGAGCCTTGAGAAAATGTTTGAATATGCCTGTTGCTTTAAGCATGAACTGAATATTTCCTTAGTTGCCTTACCACGTGTCTGACTAGCTGCTTGTACTGTGGAGCTTGTGGGCGGTTCGCCTGCTCAGCTCGGCTTTGGGGACTTAGCGACATCACCCCCTCACATCACAGGCTGCCCTGGCTTCCTTGACTCACTATTTTATCTCTTTGCGACTTGAAACTCACAAGAAAACTCTCCCTTTGAATGAATGATTTAGAGTATTTCTTCAGGAGATAAAAAGAAAAATCAAGGAGGAATATTTTTCCAGGTTTGTCATATTTCAGACAAGTGAGAGTCTGTCTTTAACAATTAATCCAGGTCTTTTCCTGCATGTCTGTCCTGGGAAGGAACGACTTCTATTTGTCTTGTTTTTCCCGGGACAGACTACTTCCAAGCCTGGGGCACAGCAATCACCCTCACCATCTGCACGTTGCTGAGGGCAATGAGTCCACACACCTTCTGCCTTTCGTAATCAAAAACAGTTTTGTGTATTTATGTCAAATCTGATAGAGATTAGTTTTGAGTGATGGGATTAGGAAGAGGGATTTTTATCTTCTTCTTCCCAAATTTCTGTAATGAACATATTTAACTTCTATAAACAGAAAGACAAACACTTTCATTTTTTCAAAGGACAACTATTATGAAGTATGGACCTTGATCACTGACACTTAAATTGAAGAATCAGAATGTGTTGAAATTGTACCTTCACACAGAGTTGGACAGAGTAAGTAAAGACACATTAGGGCTAATTTTAATTTCTAAGCACCTCAAAATTATAAGTTCACAAAACAGTAGTTTTATAGCATTTCAGAAAATTAGTAAACTCAGGGACAAGAAAGGTACATAGTTGTTTTTACAATAAATAGCAGAATGTTAAGCTTATACTGCTTTTATTTGCACATGAATTTGAGTTTGAATATAATATGCAAATTGAAAATACAGGTAGCCCAGAGAGATTATATCCTTACCATTTCATCACATAATAAATAACTTTTAAATCCTTCCTAATGAATTTGCTCCTTGTATTTGTATTAAATTTAAATGTATTGGCATAGAAGTTTAATTTTATAATTTAGTTTGTACTATACCACAGTGTAGGGAATGAGAAAGGGGATGTGGTTTGGGGGAAGAGAAGGAACAGGGGCTGGGAAGATAAGGAGGGAGTTTGCCGTCTGATCCAGGGGATGCTGTCTTCATTTGCTTTCAGGACCACTTTCAAAAAGCAGCAACATGTGATTTAGATGGGTGATAGAAATCAGGGACTCTTACAGATGGAGGGTCTGAGAAGTTTTTTGAATCACCTTAGCCACGACCTCTTGTTTCCAGCCAATGCCGTTTACATCTTGTAGCTGTCATGAGTGTAACGCCTAGGCCGAGGCAAGTGGGAGAAGGTAGATGTGCAATCCCAGGCCTTCTGAGTGAGGGGACGTAGTTGTGGGTGGGTCTCAGGGAGCAGCCTCCTTGTCGTCTCTGAACTGGCCAGGAGCGTGTCCTTCGGAGCCAGGATGCTGGGTTCTCCAAGCCCTGGATAGAGCCACGGTGAGCTGATGAGCATCCTTTCTTCCAATTTCCTGCCAGAGAGCATGCTCTGCTACTCTAAAATTGTCTGGAACAATGTGTCTTAGAGCACCCCTTCCAGCATCTATGTATGTTGTCAAACTTGGAAGAATAAGCCAGCTCCAATGGTAGGCTTCTCGGCTCATTTCAGACTGTTTCTTTTCTGCATCAGTCTCTGCATGTTGCTTTAGTCCCTAAGCCTGAATTTCAGCTGCTATGATGGTGTGAAACATAAAAAAAATGGAGTGAGAATGAAGGGGAGTGATTATGAGAGTATGAAAGCCACGTCTTTGATTATAAATGGAAAAAAGAGCAATTGTCAACCCCAGTTGGCACTTGATGAGACACCAGGGAGGGTTTTCTGTCTGAAGAAAACCACTCTCTGTTGCGTTAGAAGCCGACCTTGGGCTGTGGAGGCGCGGTGATTCTTACAAATCTCCAGCCTCCACAGTCTACTCCTGGGAAACAGGACGTCCTAGGCAGACGGGAGGAGAGGTGAGAGGGAGAGGGGTGAGTGGGACCATTCTTAGTAAATTTTCTTTTCCAGGGAGTGGACTTCAGAGGGGTGGGGCACTTGAGGGGACCAGGGAAGCTGGAGGTTTCCAATATTTGTATTTATGGTTGTTTTTTATTTCCAAGAATGTGTAGTTGGCTTCATCAATAAGCTAGGTTGCTTTTTGTTCTTTTGGAATAACCATCTGGGAATTATTAGTTCCAAATTTAATTTGCACAGGTAGAATTGTAATGGAAGTGATTTGTCTGGTTTGCTCATTTTCTCAATTTTAAATGTTTCTTGCAAGGAAGCCATCCATCTTTTTCAGCAAAGCCTTTGTAAGCCCTCCCCTAGTAGAAGGGCACCTGCAGGGCAGGTGGAGATGGGGGTGGTCCAAGACTGCCCTCGTTGTCCTTCAACATGGAACAGGAGGGCTGTTACTCCTTCCTCCACACAGAAGCCCAGGGAGGGGAGGGGAGGGGAGGGGAGGAGACTGCTTGTGCAGGGCATTGTCCTGTCATCCTGTTTCCTTGGGAGTTGCCATCTCTCTGTCCTTCCCACCCTCTGGACCTTGGGAATTCTGGTGGGGAAAGGTGTTAGGCCCAGGATCTGAGATACTACTTCGCATGTGAGTCTTGGGATTCTCAGGGAATGAACTGCACTGCCCAGAAGACCAGATGACCATTGGAATAGAGTCTTGGGTCCCTTATCTCCTCTGTCCCTTGAGGTCTCAGGGAGGATGGGATGCTCCTGGGATGGTTTGGAAACTCCTTAATTGGTAAACAGGGCTGGGAGAGTGCTTGGGATTCTTGAAAAAGAAGGTGTTGGCTAAGCACTAGAAGGAGACATAATTTTATTCCAGATAACTAGGGTTTGTAATTGATAAGGGATAGTCTGAGCGCAGAGTGACAGACTGAGTGTGTTTTTGTAGTCTCTCCCCTCAGTGCTCATAAAGGACAAATCTGCCTTTGAAAACAATAGGAACCACTTAAGCTATTGAAGCTCTTAAGCGAGAACAAAAAGCAGCTTTGGGACAACCATGAAACAAGCTCGGAGCCAGGTCCCCAAATCAGAGTGTGTGAGTGAGGGCAGGTCCTTGGGCCATGTCCATGTGGTCTCCCCGGCCTCCCCTGCTGAACCACCATAGTGGCTTCTAGGGGAATCCCTCTCTGTGGGGAAACACACTTTCCTGTAAGAAAAGCTGCCCCTAAGGGATGGGGTGGGAGGGAAGAGCAAGGGTAGCAGAAGAAGGAACTTCTCAACATTTGTCCAAATGTTGTGGTGAGGATGGAGCGGGAGGTGGACCCAGTGAAACTGCTGGAGACTTTTTATCCACCTGCCGACTTGGCAAGCCCACCTGAAAGTTCTAAAACAGATTAAATGGAATGTGTCAGGACAGCCCTTCCTCCCCTCTAAGCCTGCTCCTATTGTGGCTTCACTAACTATGTCTTAGTCGGCTGGGGTTGCTATATCATAATACCATAGATGCGGCATCTGAAACAACACACATTTACTTCTCACAGTTCTGGAGGCTGAAAGTCTAAGGTCAAGGTGCCAGCAGATTTGGGTTCTGGTGATGACCTGCTTCCTAGCTTGTAGACCACCTTCATGCTGTGTCCTCATGTGGCCTTTCCTTGGTGGGCAGTGGAGGGAGCAGGCTCTGGTGTCTCTTCTTGTAAGGGCACTAATCCCATCTCGGGGCCCCCATCCTTATGACCTCATCTAACCCTAAGTACCTCCAAATACCATCACATTGGGGGTTGGGACTTCAACATATGCATGGTGGGGTGGGCACAGGGACATTCAGTCTATAGCATTCAGAGAACAGACACGATCTCCAGGCAGACCCGAAGACCCTGAGTCATGTAATCACTCACACTGTGCTCCTTGCTCACCTGCACCCACCTAATCCTATAGTCTCCAGGTCTCCAGCTCAAGACAGCACTACCCTCCCCTGCTGCCCCTGCCCCTCCCATCACTACTGCCAGGCCTCCTCAGCTGGTCTCAGCCCTCCTGCTACCATCTGTCTTGAGCTGCTTCTTCCCTGTGGGTAGCAGAATAAAGCTGTAATCCCTGAGAATGTTTGAGACGGTCATTCCTGCTCTCAACACACACGTCACCTCCTCAATCCCATTACACTTTCAGGTCCCAGGGGCCCTTCCCTCCCTTCCATTAAGGTGTCTGTTCTACCTGATAATTGTTTTCTTACCTGTCCTCCCCCTTTTCCACTGGGTCCCCAGTTCCTGCAGGGCCACCTGCTGTCTTTGCAAACTCACCACCACAGGGCGTTCAGCACTAGAACCAGCCAGGAAATGATGCTGCATGGGATGATTGACAGGTTTCCAAACACTCAGCATTCTCACCACTGAATCCAGACCCTCCAGCGAGTAATCTGTCTTAAAGGGCTTTCCACCCAAAGCCCAAGCGGCATCCATCTTGGATGATCACTGTTCAGAGCTGTATCCAGGCACCTTCTATGACTACTATTTGGATAGCAGTGCACCATGGTAGCATCCTCTCATCTATAAAAATTAATGGCACTTTTCTGCTGCCCAAGAGTCAGAAATGGGAATCCTCAGAGCTTTCAACTCATTGTTAGGGGGTCTGGCCTTGGTTTTGGAATTCACACTGCAGATGACAGGAAGGCCATTTCTCTTGATTTCCCTCTCTCAGGAGTGCTGCTCTGGAAATGGGGTCAGCGCAGAAATACTGATGGCCTAAGGCAGCTAGCTGGCAGGAGGGACAGGAGATTTTATCTCAAGCCCTAATGAAAAGGAAAGAGTCCTCTGAGGTGAGTAAATCTACAGACAGTCCAGAGTGATATTATGACAGGTACTTCCTTACACACGGAATTTGCATTCCTTTTGCAAATGTTTGTTTCTTAGTCCCCTGGGATTAAGAAAAGAAAAAAAATGGTTTTTTCCAAACTACATGTGGAAACTCCAAGCTAGATTATATTTGCAATTTTTGTTCTTCTGGGATGACTTTTATGTTATTGCATGTCAATTACACCTGAAAGTGAAATTCCAATGTACCTGTATCCCCAGTCATTTTCATATGGAGGTGGTCTTGTGAGGGGGCCCTGGGTGCATAGTCATTGTAGTAACACTGCAGCTCAGAGGTCAGCTTGTTGCCAAGGTCACAATGGCTGTGAGACTGAGTCTGGGGGCTGAGACCAACTCCAGGCAAAGCACATTCCTAAGAGAAATGTCATGTCAGGTCACAGGTATGGAGACTGAGCTACTGCTCTCCATATGAGTTGGGGGCAATGGAGGGCTCTGGCATCACACCTCTGTCCACCCATGGTTGGTTTTCTCTAGAAGGACGTTATAAGGATATGAGCTGTATAAATTTTTATGTGCACTTTTCCTTCTCTTCCCCCAAACTCAGCTCCTGATACTCTGGCAAACAATTAGAAAACTGTTAAGTCAAAATCACCTATGCTTTTAGGATGCAGATGGGTACATAAATGTGAGGCTTTTTTAAACCTTTGCAGCTAAGCTTTAACGTGCTACTGGGTTAAATATTTTTTAAAACATCTTTATTGGAGTATAATTGCTTTAAAATGTTGTGTTAGTTTCTGCTGTATAACAAAGTGAATCAGCTATGTGCATATGTATATCTCCAAATCCCCTTCCTCTTGCTTATCCCTCCCACCCTCCCTATCCCACCCCTCTAGGTGCTCACAAAGCACTGAGCTGATCTCCCTGTGTTATGTGGCTGCTTCCCACTAGCTATCTATTTTCCATTCGGTAGTGTATATATGTCCATGCCACTCTCTCATTTCATCCCAGCTTACCCTTCCCCCTCCCCGTGTCCTCAAGTCCATTCTCTATATCCATGTCTTTATTCCTGTTCTGCCCCTAGGTTCATTAGAACCTTTTTTTTTTTTTTAGACTCCATATATATGTGTTAGCATATGGTATTTGTTCTTCTCTTTCTGAATTACTTCACTCTGTATGACAGTCTCTAGGTCCACCCACCTCACTATAAATAACTCAATTTCATTTCTTTCTATGGTTGAGTAATATTCCATTGTATATATGTGTCACATTTTCTTTATCCATTCATCTGTTGATAGACACTTAGATTGCTTCCATGTCCTGGCTATTGTAAATAGTGCTGCAATGAACATTGGGGTACATGACTCCTTTTGAATTATGGTTTTCTCAGGGTATATGCCCAGTAGTGGGATTGCTGGGTCACATGGTAGTTCTATTTTTAGTATTTTAAAGAATACCCATACTGTTCTTCATAATGGTTGTATCAATTTACATTCCCACCAATAGTGCAAGAGGGTTCCCTTTTCTCCACACCCTCTCCAGCATTTATTACTTGTAGAGTTTTGATGATGGCCATTCTAACCAGTGTGAGGTGATACCTCATTGTAGTTTTGATTTGCATTTCTCTAATGATTAGTGATGTTAAGCATGCTTTCATGTGTTGGCAATCTGGGTATCTTCTTTGGAAAAATGTCTATTTAAGTCTTCTGCCCATTTTTGGATTAGGTTGTTTGTTTTTTTGATATTGAGCTGCATGAGCTGCTTGTATATTTTGGAGATTAATCTTTTGTCAGTTGCTTCATTTGCAAATATTTTCTCCCATTCTGAGGGTTGTCTTTTCATCTTGCTTATGGTTTCCTTTGCTGTGCAAAAACTTTTAAGTTTCATTAGGTCCCATTTCTTTATTTTTGTTTTTATTTCCATTTCTCTAGGAGGTGGGTCAAAAAGGATCTTGCTGTGATTTATGTCATAGAATGTTCTGCCTATGTTTTCCTCTAAGAGTTTGATAGTGTCTGGCCTTACATTTAGGTCTTGAATCCACTTTGAGTTTATTTTTGTATATGGTGTTAGGAAGTGTTCTAATTTCATTCTTTTATATGTAGCTGTCCAGTTTTCCCAGCACCACTTACTGAAGAGGCTGTCTTTTCTCCATTGTATATTCTTGCCTCCTTTATTGAAGATAAGATGATCCTATGTGTGGGGGTTTATCTCTGGGCTTTCTATCCTGTTCCATTGACCTATATTTCAATTTTTGTGCCAGTAACACACTCTCTTGATTACTGTAGCTTTGTAGTATAGTCTAAAGTCAGGGAGACTGATTCCTCCAGCTCCATTTTTCTTTCTCAAGATTGCTTTGGCTATTCAGGGTCTTTCGTGTTTCCATACAAATTGTGAAATTTTTTTGTTCTAGTTCTGTGAATAATGCCATTGGTAGTTTGATAGGAATTGCATTGAATTTGTAGATTGCTTTGGGTAGTATAGTCATTTTCACAATGTTGATTCTTCCAATCCAAGAATATGGTATATTTCTCTCCATCTGTTTGTAACATCTTTAATTTCTTTCAACAGTGTCTTATAGTTTTCTGCATACAGGTTTTGGTCTCCTTAGGTAGGTTTATTCCTAGGTATTTTATTCCTTTTTTTGCAGTGGTAAATGAGAGTGTTTCCTTAATTTATCTTTCAGATTTTTCATCATTAGTGTATAGGAATACAAGAGATTTCTGTGCATTAATTTTGTATCCTGCTACTCTACCAAATTCATTGATTAGCTCTAGTAGTTTTCTGGTGGCATCTTTAGGAATCTCTATGTATATTATCATGTCATCTGCAAACAGTGACAGTTTTACTTCTTCTTTTCAAATTTGGATTCCTTTTATTTCTCTTTCCTCACTGACTGCTGTGGCTAAAACTTCCAAAACTATGTTGAACAATAGTGGTGAGAGTGGGCAACCTTGTCTTGCTCCTGATCTTAGAGGAAATGGTTTCAGTTTTTTACCACTGAGACTGATGTTGGCTGTGGGTTTGTCATATACAGCCTTTATTACATTGAGGAAAGTTCCCTCTATGCCTGCTTTCTGGAGGGTTTTTATCATAAACTTTTGTTGAATTTTATCTAAAGCTTTTTCTGCATCTATTGAGATTATCATATGGTTTATATCCTTCAATTTGTTAATATGGTGTGGTGTATCACATTGATTTATTTGCATATATTGAAGAATGCTTGCATCCATGGGATAAACCTCACTTGATCATGGTGTTTGATCCTTTTAATGTGCTGCTGGATTCTGTTTGCTATTATTTTGTTGAGGATTTTTGCATCAATGTTCATCAGTGATATTGGCCTGTAGTTTTCTTTTTTTGTGACATCTTTGTCTGGTTTTGGTATCAGTGTGATGGTGGCCTTGTAGAATGTGTTTGGGAGTGTTCTTCCCTCTGCTGTATTTTGGAAAATTTGAGAAGGATAGGTGATAGCTGTTCTCTAAATGTTTGATAGAATTCACCTGTGAGGCTGTCTGGTCCTAGGCTTTTGTTTGTTGGAAGATTTTTTTTTTTTTTTTTTGCGGTATGCAGGCCTCTCACTGTTGTGCCCTCTCCCATTGCGGAGCATAGGCTCCGGACGTGCAGGCTCAGTGGCCGTGGCTCATAGGCTCAGCCTCTCCACGGCATGTGGGATCCTCCCAGACTGGGGCATGAACCCGTGTCCCCTACATCAGCAGGCAGACTCTCAACCACTGCGCCATCAGGGAAGCCCCTGTTGGAAGATTTTTAATCACAGTTTCATTACTTGTGATTGGTCTGTGTATATTTTCTATTTCTTCCTGGTTCAGTCTCAGAAGGTTGTGCTTTTCTAAGCATGTGTCCATTTCTTCCAGGTTGTCCATTTTATTGGCATATAGTTGCTTGTAGTAATGTCACATGATCCTTTGTATATCTTCAGGGTTAGTTGTTACTTCTCCTTTTATATTTATAATTCTGTTGATTTCAGTCTTCTCCCTTTTTTTTTTGATGAGTCTGGCTAATGGTTTGTCAATTTTTTTATCTTCTCCAGGAACCACCTTTTAGTTTTAATAATCTTTGCTATTGTTTCCTTCATTTCTTTTTCATTTATTTCTGCTCTGATCTTTATGATTTATTTCCTTCTGCTAACTTTGGGGTGTTTTTGTTCTTCTTCCTCTAATTGTTTTAGGTGTAAGTTTAGGTTGTGTATTTGAGATGTTTCTTGTTTCTTGAGGAGAATTGTATTGCTAAACACTTCCATCTTAGAACTGCTTTTTCTGCTTCCTATAGGTTTTGGGTTGCCGTGTTTTCATTGTCTTTTGTTTCTAGGTGTTTTTTGATTTCCTCTTTGATTTCTTCAGTGATCTCTTGGTTATTTAGTAGCTTATTGTTTAGCCTCCATGTGTTTGTATATTTTGCAGTTTTTTTTCCTGTAATTGATATCTAGTCTCATAGCATTGTGGTCAGAAAAGATACTTGATACAATTTCAGTTTTCTGAAATTTATGAAGGCTTGATTTGTGACCCAAGCTATAGTCTATCTGGAGAATGTTCCATGAGCACTTGGGAAAAAAAGTATATTCTGTTGTTTTTGGAATGAATGTCCTATAAATATCAATTAAGTCCATGTTGTTTAATGTATCATTTAAAGCTGGTGTTTCCTTATTTATTTTCATTTTGGATGTTCTGTCCATTGGTGAAAGTGGGGTATTAACGTCCCCTACTATGATTGCATTACTGTCGATTTCCCATTTTATGGCTGTTAGCATTTTCCTTATGTATTGAGGTGCTCCTTTGTTGGGTGAATAAATATTTATAATTGTTATATCTTCATCTTGGATTCATCCCTTGATCATTATATAGTGCCCTTCTTTGTCTCTTGTAATAGTCTTTACTTTAAAGTCTATTTTGTCTGATATGAGAATTGCTACTCCAGCTTTCTTTTGATTTCCCTTTGTATGGAATATCTTTTTCCATCCCCTCACTTTCAGTCTGTAGGTGACTCTAGGCCTGTAGTTGGTCTCTTGTAGACAGCATAGGTACAGGTTTCATTTTTGTATGCATTCAGCCAGTCTATATCTTTTGGTTGGAACATTTAATCCATTTACTTTTAAGATAATTATAGATATGTATGTTCCTATTATCATTTTCTTAATTGTCTGGTTTTGTTTTTGTAGGTCTTTTCCTCTCTTGTGTTTCCTGCCTAGAGAAGTTCCTTTAGCATTTGTCGTAAAACTGGTTTGGTGATGCTGAATTCTCTTAGCTTTTGCTTGTCTGTAAAAGTTTTAATTTCTCCGTCGAATCTGAATGAGATCCTTGCTGGGTAGAGTAATCTTGGTTGTAGGTTTTTCCCTTTCATCACTTTATTTTATTTATTTATTTATTTATTTTGCAGTATGCAGGCCTCTCACTGTTGTGGCCTCTCCCATTGCGGAGCACAGGCTCCGGACATGCAGGCTCAATGGCCATGGCTCACAGGCCCAGCCACTCCACAGCATGTGGGATCCTCCTGGACCAGAGCACAAACCAGTGTCCCCTGCATCAGCAGGCAGACTCTCAACCACTGCGCCACCAGGAAAGCCCTCATCACTTTAAATATGTCCTGCGACTCCCTTCTGGCTTGCAGAGTTTCTGCTGAAAGATCAGCTGTTAACCTTATGGGGATTCCCTTTTATGTATTTTGTTGTTTTTCCCTTGCTGCTTTTAATATTTTTCTTTGTATTTAATTTTTGATAGTTTGATTAATATGTGTCTCAGTGTGTTTCTCTTTGGGTTTATCCTGTATGGTACTTTCTGTGCTTCCTGGACTTGATTGACTATTTCCTTTCCCATGTTAGGGAAGTTTTTGACTATAATCTCTTCATATATTTTCTCAGACCCTTTCTTTTTCTCTTCCTCTTCTCGGACCCTTATAATTCGAATGTTGGTGTGTCTAATTTTGTCCCAGAGGTCTCTGAGACTGTCCTCAATTCTTCTCATTCTTATATCTTTATTCTGCTCTGCAGTAGTTATTTCCCCTATTTTATCTTCCAGCTCACTTATCCGTTCTTCTACCTCAGTTATTCTGCTATTGATTCCTTCTAGAGAATTTTTATTTCATTTATTGTGTTGTTCATCACTGTTTGTTTGCTCTTTAGTTCGTCTAGATCCTTGTTAAATGTTTCTTGTATTTTCTCCATTGTTTATCTGAGATTTTGGATCATCTTTACTATCATTACTCTGAATTCTTTTTCAGGTAAGCTGCCTATGTCATCCTCATTTATTTGGTCTTGTAGGTTTTCACCTTGCTCCTTCATCTATAACACTTTTTTTGTTGCTGTTTGTTTGTTTCTTCTTCTTTTTTTTCTTTTTGATGTGTGGTGCTGTATTTCTGTCTTACTGGTTGTTTGGCCTGAGGCGTCCAGCACTGGAGTTTGCTGGCAGTTGGATAGAGCCAGGTCTTGGTGCTGAGATGAGGAACTTTAGGAGGCCCCACTCTGATTAATATCCCCTGGGGTCTGTGGTTCTCTGTTATTGCAGCAGTTTGCACTCGGAACTCCCACCACAGGAGCTTGGGCCTGACCTCCAGCCTGGGAACTAGGATCCTGCAAGCTTCATGGTGTGGTAAAAAAGAAATAATAATAAAAAATAAAAGAAAGAAAGAAAAGGAACAGTATAATATCAAAGAATAAAAATCAAAATAATATTACAATGATACAAATATATTAGGAAAAATATAATTGAAACAACCAGTCTCTGGGAGGTCCTCCCATCCCCTAGGTGTCTGTGGTCCCCCACCAGTGCCTGGTAGGTGCCCTAGCTGTGCAGAGACACAAATTCTGCATTCTCCTACTATGCCATCTTGACTCTTCCCCCTGGATTAAATTTTTAAATAAAGGGGAAAAAATGACAGGTTATAGATTTATATAAGTTCTAATTCTGAAACAGTTTTCAAATGAAAACTTCCCTTCAAAGTTTTGGTTTCAAGGGGCTGGGGTGATGGGTTCAGGGAAGCAAAGTTTTCAGCTCTGACTTTTAGGGTGAGCCCCAGACCTCAGGGATGTCTGGTTAGTCAGCTTGTGGACAGCAGGCAGCTTCAGTTGGCATGCAGAGCATGGTATATCAATCAGCATGATGTTTTTTGCATATCTAAACTCAGCACTTCAATTTGAAGCAACTGAAATTCACTTGATGAAAAGAGGTGACAACAGCAGAAGGGAGCCAGGATGGCACAGGAGAGCTGAGCCTGGAAGTGTCAGAAGCCAGGACAGACCCCTGTTCTCCCCCCACCCACAGAGACCTGCTTCCTGCTGTGAATCAACAAAGGCAAAGGAGAGAGGGAGGTGTAGTCCAACATCCTCTTTGTTCTCTTCTATTTAATTGCCCTCCACCCCCATTCAGATCCCTATACACCAGTCTCCAGAATTTTCCACAAAGCGATGTCTCTTGTGACAGGGCCCACTGTTTCATATTAGTTTCTATGTGTCTTGTTCAACCTCTATTCAGGAAGGAGACAATGGCAGACAGCTTCTCAGCAAGAGCCACAGCTTGGAACACTGCAGAGCAGCAAAAATGAGATCAGAGCCTAATGTGTCTAGACAGGATATTTAAACAGCCAGAAAGGAAGCACGGGTACCTCTGGCTCCCTGTGTCTGGACTACATGGTTCTGTGCTCTCTGCTGCATTGTCCTCCTTGATTGTTCTTAAAGAGCTAAGATGCCAAGTGTGTGGGAATGGAGGCTCTAGTTTTCTTGGCTTCTTAGTGCTGATTCTCACCAATTCTCTGTCCCATAAGAACCAGCACTTCTTCTATGATTTAGAGGCTTCCTGTCACAAGTTGGTACCAAAAATGTGCAAAAAAATCTCTTTTTTTCTGGACTTCCCTTGCTAATGATGACTTCTTTCACTTGTTTCTTGACAACTCACCCCTAAAGTGCTGCAATGTGGGAGGAGAATTACCAAGAGGGATAGACACTAAAGCATGAGCAACTGATTCCAAGCACATGTTACATAAGATGGAAAATAACAATTTAATGCAAAATAGAAGGAGCTAGCAGGGCATGTGTGGCAGGTATGGGGAGGCTTGAAGGACTGGGAGGCTTAAACCAGTTGGGTTGATGTCCCTGGAAAGGCCCTGACAATGGGATGTTCATAGACCAACAAGGAGATGAGGTCCAGGTCTGTGCACCACCATGCTGACCTCCTTCCTGAATATTTTTATTATAGAGAAAAAAGCGTTCTCACAGAAAAGTGCTAACTGAGAACAAAACACAAAATGCACAAATGGACTCCAATCTTACAACCATTGTCCACCTTCAGCCACATGGTGCCTCCCATCTGTCCCCTTGCTGGGCCCCAACACACCAGCAGTGGGGCATCTTCACACCTCAGCAGTCAACCAAAACCCTGGATTCTTAACTCTGAGAAGGAACCCATCCAACTTGGCTGAAACTTTTTGGTAGCTGAGGACGGAGAAAAACACCAGACATAGAAGTCTAATGAACTTTTGGGGAATAATAAGAGAGAGGCATATTGATGGAAAGATATCTTTCAATCCTATGATTAAATGTTAATGAACCTTTACATTCCCGCAAACAAACAAACAAACAATCAAATTGTATTTCTTCACAGAGGATATGCAAGAGTTCAAGGGAAAATGTTCAGTGGCTTTTTGATCATAGAACATCACAGAACAAAACAAATGTTAATACAGCCAGTTTGAACTCTCCAACAGACTGAATTCCAAAAGTTTATTTCAAGACATTTGTGAAGAAGTTTGATCACTTATTCTAAAACAAAACAATTCTATGTATTCTCAGATATAGCTGAATGAGGTGAAGTAATGGTCTCTTTCTGTAATTGTGTTTGAAATGCTCTGTGCACCTGCCCAGGAACTCACACATCATTTCTTCATGGGGAAACGAAGTTCCAGCTACAGTGGCCATGAATTCATTTTCAATTTGGAGAAAAAAACACTCATTGTGGTGCTGGGGAAGAAATACTGTACTACCACATTGTCACAATTTTCCTCTTACAGGTATTCTTAATTAGGATGTGGGGCAGGGTCCGGGGGTTTAGATTGGGTTTTCCTGACACCTATTAGACATATATTGGTCTTTCATTGAATTAAGTGTTGGTAAAGGGACTTCCCTTGTGGCCCAGTTGTTAAGACTCCGTGCTCCCAACATTGGGGGCCAGGGTTCAATTCCTTGTCAGGGAGCTAGAGCTCGTATGCTGCAACTAAGAGACTGCATACTGCAACTAAAGATCTTGCATGCCACAAGGAAGAGCCCACACATGGCAATGAAGATCACACATGCTGCAACTAAAAAATCCCATGTGCCACAACTAAGACCCGGCACAGTCAAATAAATACATAAGTAAATAAAAACAAATGCTGGTAAGGCAAGGACAACCTGCAGGGCAGTGTATGGTCACAGACAGTGTGGGGCAATCTCTACTCCTGTCTAGATTTTCCTCCATTATAATCACACCCCAAACCATAGCCTAGTCCATCCACCTGTCCATTGTGTATGATGTTTTGCATCCCAATGGAAGCTTAGATTTGCAAATTCAGCACTCATCTAGCTCCTTCTCCCTTTCTTGTACATAGCAATTCAGGTACACTGAACAGAAAGTGCTGGGGGAGGCATGTCTAGTATGTTATGGTACAAAAAAATCTGGTTACTGCTAGAGTCACTAAAGCTAGAGATAAGACATACCTGTTTTCAAAACAAATAGAAAGAGCGAGGGCTTTAGGATTAGTCTGGGATCTGAATCCTCATCAATGCTGAAGCTGTGAGAGTTATCCGCATGTCCAGTTTTCTTACTTCCTAGATGGAGAAAATAATACCAACCTTTCAGGGCTTGTATGACAATTGAGTAAGACAATTTATGTACATAATAAACCAATATAAAATGAAGCTTTTCTGTAAAAGAGCTGATTATTTAAAACACAGTTGAAAGAGTACCATATTGAAGGGGACATGTATTCCTTGCAAGCTGACCTTCTAAATAACCTGAACATTTAACAATTATAATGATAGTTACCACTTACATAGAGCCTAAGAATATCTCTAAATGATTTGCATATGTAAAGTTACTTATTCCTTACACACCCTATGAGAAAGGGAATATTATCATTCCCAGTTTACAAATGATATAACTGAAGTACAAAGAGGTTATAAAATTTTCAAAACTTTTGACATCTACCACTTGGTGGGACTGGGATTTGAACCAAGGCAATAGGCTTCAGAGTTCCCCCTATCAGCTGCTGTGCCATAGTATATGCTGGATAGAGCGTCGTGGATATATGTTGATATATATATATATATATATATAGTATCCAGAAATCAATAGAAATTTCCAACAATGTCAAAGTTTGGGAAGACCCTGAAAGGAAGGTGCAAGGAGCAGCTGTTGCTTCAGCTTTCTGGCAAGGTTAGGAGATGGGAGACCAGGCTGTAGTGAGAGGAACAAACCTGTGTAATAAAATCCATGGGTCTACACATAGTCTGTGGCATAAAATTATGACCCTCACAGAACTACATATTCAGTAAAAGGTAGGGAAGAAAAGTTTGCTGATTAGTTCAGGAAGCAAACAAATAAACTGACTAGCCTTGACCTGGGCACTGAGAGTGAAAAAAAAGTCTTTCAAAGCATATGTAATTTGGGTCTGCCTAACAGTTGAAGTTTACATTACCCATAACTGAAAGTTGATTAACTGGCATAAAAGGGGCACACAGCCAGAATTATCTCTGTGGTAACCAAAAAGGAAACACGAAAATCACATTTTAGAGACTCACCTCCAACCCAGGCTGCCAAGGATAGCAGATATAACATCCATTCAAGACAAATCCAAAATCCAACACACGAGGAGGGAACCTACTGTGACAATAGTCAGGAGATGTGATTAAGTCAGGAAAGATGCCCAGAACTTCACATGGTAGAACTGCTGGGGAGGACTAGGAGATGAAAACATTCACAAGCAAAGGCATGAAGAAGAGGACTCACCTTGTAAGGGAGGTGCAGGATACAGCCAAATAGCACACAGATATAAAAATTATGAAATAATTGAAATGAAAAAAACTGCGGGAATGAGGAGGCTGCACAAAGCAGAATAGACATATAGTGAACTATAAGATTACTCTAGGGATTTACACAGTATTATCTCAAGGGTTGCTTTAAGGACTAAATTAAATAATATTTATGAAATGCTTAGGAAAATATAAGCACTGAATAACTTAAATTTATTTAAAAACACACACACACACACATATATATATATATACATATATATGTATATCTATATATGCAGAAATGAAGAGCAAAATTATTGCCCAACATAGATTTAATGTGGATTCCAAAAGGGGAAAATAGGAAGAATGAGAGAGAAGAAATATCTGGAGTATAAAGGTTAGACACTTTTCAGAGTTAAGGAAAACACCTGAATTTTCCTAAGCATAATTACAAATGAATCCAATTGGATAAATATCAATAAAACATATAGACAGCTAGACACATCATAAAGAAACTACAAAGTCCAAAAAGAAAAAAGTCTTAAATTTTTCCAATAAAAACTAAAACAGATTTCCTTATGTAGTAAAAATTTGCCTGACAAAAGACTTCTGTATATTAACAACATAAATCATGTGATAATAGAATAATCTTCAAAGTATTAAAAGAAAATAACCTTATTCTTGGAATTTTACATCCAACTAAGCTATTGTTTAATACTGAATTTTAAATAATGATATTTTCAAACAAAGATTGAGGCATTTCAGCACTAACTAAAGTTTTATAAAAGAATAAAAGAACTTACTCTAGAAAGAAGATGACTGAAGCTAGAATACATTGCAAGAAAGAATAATTGGACCCAAATAAGCAAAATAAGAAGTGAGAGAGAAAAATAACAACAGGTATCACAGAGATACAAAAAAAATCATAAGAGAATATTATAAACAGTCATATGTCAACAAATTGGACACTCTAAAAGAAATGGGCACATTTCTAGAAACATGCAACCTTCCAACTATGAATCAGGAAGAAATAGACAATCTGAACAGACTAATCACTAGCAGTGAAATTGAATTTGTAATTAAAAAAAAACTGCCAGCAAACAAAAGTCCAGGACGTCATGGGAGAATTCTAACAAACATATAAGGAAGAGCTAAAGCTTATGCTTCTCAAACTATTCCAAAAATCTGAAGAGGAGAGAACACTCCCAAATTCATTCTGTGAGGCCACCATTGCCCAGATACCAAAACCAGACAAAGACACTACAAAAAACACTACCTGTCAATATCTCGGATGAATATAGATGCAAAAATCTTCAACAAAATATTATCAAATCAAATTCAACAATATATAAAAAAGGTCATACACTGTGATCAAGTGAGCTTTATTCCAGGGATGCAAGGATGGTTCAATATCGGCAAATCAAGCAATGTGATATACCACATTAGCAAAAGGAAGGAAAAAATCACATGATCTTCTCAATAGACATAGAAAAAACATTTGGCAAAATTCAACATCCATTCATGGTGAAAACTCTCTCAAAGTCAGTATAGAAGGAACATGTCTCAACATAACAAAGGCCATTTATAACAAACTCACTGCTAACACTATATTCAATGGAGACAAGCTTAAAGCTTTTCCTTGAAAATCAGGAACAAGATAAGGATGCCCACTCTGCTGGGAAAACTGGACAGCTACATGTAAAATAATGAAATTAAAACATTTTCTCACATTATAAACAAAAATAGACTCAAAATGGATCAAAGACCTAAATATAAGACCAGAAACCATAAAACTCCTAGAGGAAAACATAGGCAGAACACTCTGTGTTGTAAATCATAGCTATATATATATATATATATATATATATATATATATATATATATATATATATATATATATATATATATGATCTATCTCCTAAAGCAAAGAGAATAAAAGCAAAAATAAATCTAATTAAAATCAAAAGCATTTTTTTTTCTTCAGAGGAAAGGAAACCATTGACAAAATGAAAAGAAAATCTACTGAATGAAGCAGCCTCACAGCACAGAGGGATCAGCTCGGTGCCTTGTGACCACCTAGAGGGGTGGGATAGGGAGGGTGGGAGGAAGGGAGACGCAAGAGGGAAGAGATATGAGAACATATGTATATGTATAACTGATTCACTTTGTTATAAAGCAGAAACTAACACACTATTGTAAAGCAATTATACTCCAATAAAGATGTTAAAAGAAAAACTACTGAATGAGAGAAAATATTTGCAAAATATGTGACTGATAAGGGGGTCAATATCAAAAATATATAAGCAGCTCATACAGCTCAACATCAAAAAATCAAACAACCCAATTAAACAATGTGCAGAAGATCTGAATAGACATTTTTCCAAAGACGATATACAGATGGCCAATAAGCACATGAGAAGCGCTCAACATCACTAATCATCAGAGAAATCAACAACTACAATGAGATATCACCTCACACTTGTCAAAATAGTTATCATCAAAAAGTTTACAGATAACAATGTTGGTGAGGATGTAGAGAAAATGGAATCTTAGTACACTTTTGATGGGAATAAAAACTGGTGCATCCACCATGGAAAACAGTATGAAGGTTTCTCAAAAAACTAAAAATGGAACTACCATATGATCCAGAAATTCCACCCTGAATATATATCTGAAAGAAATGAAAACACTAATTCAAAAAGATACCTGTATACTAATAGTAATAGCAGCATTATTTACAATAGCCAGGATATGGAAGCAACCTAAAAGTCCATCAACAGATGGATAAATAATGAAGATATGGTGTATATATACAATGAAATAATACTCAACCATAAAAAAGAATGAAATAATGCCATTTGAAACAACTTTGATGGATCTAGGTGGTATTCCGATTAGTATTTCACTATGTCAGAAAGAGAAAGCTATGTACTGTATGTTATCACTTCCATGTGGAATATAAAAAAAAGAAAAGCTAACAAATGAATATAATAAAACAGAAACAGACTCACAGATACATAGAACAAATTATTGGTTACCAGTGGGGAGAGAAAAGTGGAGAGGGGAACATTGGGATAGGGGATTAAGAGGTACAAACTGTTGGTGGGGATGTAAATTGATACAGCCACTATGGAGAACAGTGTGGAGGTTCCTTAAAAAAAACTAAAAATAGTACTACCATTTAATCCAGCAATCCCAGTACTGGGCATATACTCTGAGAAAACCATAATTCAAAAGGAGTCATGTAGCCCAAGGTTCACTGCAGCACTATTTACAATAGCCAGGACATGGAATCAACCTAAGTGTCTATCGACAGATGAATGGATAAAGAAAATGTGACACATATATACAATGGACTATTACTCAACCATAGAAAGAAATGAAATTGAGTTATTTATAGTGAGGTGGGTGGACCTAGAGTCTATCATGCAGAGTGAAGTAAGTCGGAAATAGAAAAACAAATACCGTATGCTAACACATATATGGAATCTAAAAAAAAAAAAGAAAAAGAAAATATAGTTCTGAAGAACCTAAGGGCAGGACAGGAATAAAGACACAGATGTAGAGAATGGACTTGAGGACAAAGGGAGGGGGAAGGGTAAGCTGGGACGAAGTGAGAGAGTGGCATGGACATATATACACTACCAAATGTAAAAAAGATAGCTAGTGGGAAGCAGCCACATAGCACAGGGAGATCAGCTCAGTGCTTTGTGACCACTTAGAAGAGTGGGATAGGAAGAGTGGGAGGGAGATGCAAGAGGGAGGTGATATGGGGATATATGTATATCTGATTCACTTTGTTATACAGCAGAAACTAACACACCATTGTAAAGCAATTATACTCCAATAAAGATGTTTAAAAAAAGTCTACCATTAAAGCAATAATAAAATAAAATAATAAAATAAAATAAGCTACAAGGATATACTGTACAACACAGGAAAATACAGTCATTATTTTATAACGTTAAATGCAGTATAATCTATAGAAATATTGAATCACTATGTTGTACACCAGAAACTAGTCAACTATAAATCAACTGTACTTCAATTTTAAAAATTAAAAATAAGAATAGTTAATAAATCTAAATAAACATTGTCTTTGAAAAGCAATAAAAATAATACTTATAATTCTTATTATTTGCATGCTGTGATAAAAAAGGAACTGAAAAATTGGACATTAGTAACACTTGATAGGAGTGCAGTGATCTAATAAATTATTATTATTATAATAAATTTTTATTAGATCACTGATGAGGAAAGCTATAGAGATCATGATTAACTTTATTTTTTCATATATCTGTTAATATCTTGAGTGTGATCACAAAAAAAAGACTTTCAGGAGAATGTAACTTCCAAATAATTAAAAGAATAAAATGGAGTGAAGAATAGCATAGTAGCAACAATAAGAGAAAAGAGAACAAATTTACAGAAATAAAGGGAGATTTTAACATTCTTCTCAATTATAAGGGTATGTTAATTATATACATTGTAACTGACTAGTTTAATTGAATAAAATATACATAGAACTTTGTCCTCATAATTATTTTTGAGCATATATAGAACCATTATAAAAATTGACTTCCTACTGATAAGTGAATCTCCTCAAATACTAAAGAAGAGCTATCATAAAGAGGACATAAAGATAACAACATTTAGAATAACAAATCTAAGAAGGAAACATTCTCAAAATCGTGAGAGAGACAAAGAGAGAGACAGAGAGATTCCGTGGAGAGACCCACGTTACTGACACAGGAGTGAAGATCAGGTCGGTAACACACTTCTCGTATGCAGTGATGGATGCTACAGTAACTTAGGGGGGAGGTCTTCCAAGTTTTCAAAGTCCTTGGGAAAAATTACTTTAATCTCAGAATACTACATCCTGCTAAAGTCACATTCAAGGATAAAAGC
Organism: Grampus griseus; assembly: GCF_964374135.1. NCBI lineage: Eukaryota > Metazoa > Chordata > Mammalia > Artiodactyla > Delphinidae > Grampus > Grampus griseus. Next base: position 4,773,810 of record NC_139019.1, on the reverse strand, counting down.
TAAATACTTCTGGGTGTAAAATTGGACGAACCTCTCAACTCATTTCCAGAGGCTGACACCCAGTGTTACATGCAGCTCAGAGAGGAGTAGCCTGCAGTGAATTGGTGAAAGACTTGCAGGATAGCAAAGCAGGACCCAACTCCCTTCTCACCAGTCTTCATCCTCCAGGGCTCCTTTTAACACTCATGATGATAAAGGTGTCAGTTTCTAGAACCCAGGTTACTCCATGACACTGCATCTCTCCTGGGCTCCTTACATCACATATCCTTCCTTCAACAACCCCCCATCATGACAGGGAGCTTACCTTGTTCGAACGCAAATACCTTCGTAAAACAATGTCATGCTAACATTGCTTTTCAAACTTGAATGAAAAATATGTATTCAGCGCAATTGTTAAAGGTTACTAAACACTTTTATTCCTATAAGGAATAATTATAGATGCTGATTGACATTTACTAAAAGGGACAAATTTGACATGAACTAGAATGTTAGAAAATGCTATATGGTAGGAGGGAGATGGTGAGTGTAGGAGTTGGCAGAGAGTGTGTATAGGTGGCTATTACTTTCTCTTCATCTTCTTTTCTAGTTATATTTGATTTCTATGATGCCATGGAGAGATTTAGGCTTGGATGAACACACACACACACACGCACACACTATACTCATAGCGAGAAACAGAAAATGCATTCATATGATGTAAGTTCAACTCTCTCACAAATGCAGTAATGTCTTGATCATTGTTTTGATTATTCAACAGGATTAACCTTGGTACTGCCAGGGAGGAAAGATATTGCCAACAAAATAACTATGCATATAAATTTGCAGGCCTAAGATAGCAATTTTTTTTACATCCGTCAAGTATATTCAAATTACCCAATTGCTTGTCAACAATTGATATACGCTAGTTAAAAGAATAAATCAAAACCCTTCCTTAAAGTATCAACTGATGTAATTTAAATTTCTTTAAAAACATTCAATAATTCAAACTCTCCATTAATTTCTCTAATGAGATCCTGCTGACAACGATGACTGACATACATGTACACACACTCACACCTACACACAGGTGTGTAATCTACCTGAAGGATGACTTCTCAAACATCTAACCTGTGGTACTTAACTGGTCTCAACTTGAACTGTCTGTTTATCACAATTATAATATTATTTATTTTTACTCTTAGTCTGAAATTCCTCTGCTTTCTGGCTTTAAGCAGAATATCCTACATCTATTGTTTGGTTATAGAACATGTACTCTTTAACTTTGATGTTTTCTGACATACCAAGAGGCAAATCTCTGTTTTACTCTATATGTCAATGTATTTAGAGATTTGGACTTGACACAGTGATAGAATTCAGGAATACTATTCAAAAAAATGCCAATACATGGACATATATACACTACCATATGTAAAATAGATAGCTAGTGGGAAGCAGCCGCATAGCACAGGGAGATCAGCTCAGTGCTTTGTGACCTGAGGGGTGGGATAGGGAGGGTGGGAGGGAGATGCAAGAGGGAGGGGATATGGGGATATATGTATATGTATAACTGATTCACTTTGTTATAAAGCAGAAACTAACACACCATTGTAAAGCAATTATACTCCAAAAAAGATGTTAAAAAAAAAAAAAACTCAAGTGAAAAGAAAGGAAAAAACTGCCAATAAAAGACAGACAGAATCACAGAAGTAGGTGTATTATTGGGAAGTCCATATGTGGTTTCCAACTGATATAGGTAAGCTCTCCAGGTAACAAGGGCATCACTTAAATAACACATATTCAGAAGGCAAGCAGGCTGCTTTACAAAGGCAAGTTTACCTCCCACTTAATCCTGATGTTCAATTCAAGGGGAAACAGCTTCTTGACCTTCAGACGGATTGTTGAGGAATCTTCCCGTGGCTGGAAATGACCACCCTGCCTTGGCCATTTGCCCTTTTAAGGTAGCTAAATGGTTTTTGAGGATTTTCAATGTTAAGGGAGCCCACTGAGTCATGACCATCACAGAAAGGAGAAAGCCAGGAACTCCCCGTTAGGTAAATAGAGAAGTGAGTTTCAGGAGACACTGACTAGTGATTTGAAGACTAACTAGCTGTGACTCAGATGCTTAAGGTTAAGACCCAAGACAATTTTAAAAGCTAAGCATGCACACAATAGACATAAAGAGAAGAAGACAGCTGGCCATGGGACCAGAGAGAAGCAAATGCTCTAATAAAAAGGAGGAATTCTCCACGACGGAATGGGCTTCCAGGGAGCAGCTGGTGTTTTTCTTGGCTACTTAAAAAGAGGGATAAATCCCTGAGAGCCCGAGCAGTACAAACCAGAGGAAAATGTCTGTGGAAAAGTATGTGCACAATAAGGTTGATACTTTCCTGGCATTTCTCAAGAGTGTGTCATAGAATGTCAGTGAGATTTTCTGCAAAAACACTTCATGTTTTTGTTTGGACGCATGATACCCACTCCCTTCTCTACATTTTAGTGGTCAAGAGCACAACTGAGATGACCTTCAATGGTTAGTGTGATGTCAGAGGAGGAAGCAAGAAGCAAGTGAAGGAAGGAAGTTAACATGGTGTGATGGACACGGACACAACCTGGGAGTCAGAGAGTCAAGGTTTATCTGGCTATTTTGCCATTTACTAGCTGAATGGCTAAATTAACCAACACATCTCAATAGTTACTTATGGAGCACACCAAGTGTCAATAACCATATTGAAATGTTCAGGATGGTTACAGTTTAGCTGGTAGCTTGGGAAAATCACATAGCCCCTTGGAACCTCAGTCTCTTCATCAAAAAAAAAAAAAAGGCAATTAAGTTACAGAATTCTCCAGGTGGCCAGAATTGGGATAGACTCTGTATATGGGCTAGAATATAATTATGGTATATAATGAGAAATTATCCTATGCCATGCACTATGCTAAATGCCTGATTGATTCTATCATATTTAATTCTAAAACCACCATATGGAAACAAGAATGACTTGAGAGCTTCCTTTGAAAGTTCCCTCCCTTCCACCCAGCAGGAGGTGCTGTGCCCACACTCAAATTCCTGTAGGACTGGCACCCTTGTTCCTTAAGATGGGGAGAAATAGGTCACAGCTCCCCCACCCAACGCACAGTGCCCTGGTCCCTCGAGGTGTCCCCGGCCGAGCACACCTCTGCAGGATGCCAACAGAGCAGAGGAGCCCTCACCCGACGTCCCACTGCAGGTGAGCTGCAGTTTGTCCAGGGCTTTTCATGACAAAGCACAGAGGCATGATGACCATGTTCAGGTGAGGGCACTGAGGCACAGAGAGCTAGAGGACTTTCCCCAAGGGTGTTCAGCACTGGTGAGGTGCAGGGTCACCACCCATGTCTTCTCTCCTCTTTGACTTTGTCCTCTAATGCTCTGGCTGTTCCTCCCTCCCCTTCAACTCTTCACGTTGTACCTGTGGTGGTAAGTTTACTCACACCCTTCATTTACTTACACACTGCAGAAAGAAACAGGACATCACTCTCTTGCAGAGCCTTGTGGTTGGAACCCCCTCAGTTCACTCTCTTACATCCTGTTGCCCCAGATCTACACCCAATGGTCACTGCAGCACAGGTCATTGCAGCCCTCCTGGTCCAGGAGCAGAAAAGAGAGGGAGCAGGTGTGCCTGACTGAGGCTGTCATGCCCGGTATGTGGCTTTATCCACCAGTATAATATCTCTCTCTGTTCTCCTTTAAATAATAACTTTGTATGGAGTATGGTCTTCATCCTTTCCAGAAACTTATTTTAATCTGAAATTAGTTTTCCTGAATTGTTAGAAGGAGAGGAAATTCAGGAATGATGAATTAATCAATTTTTAGATCCTGCTGAAAGATTTCCCTTCTTTCCTTAATCTTCAGGATTTTCCGCATGTGACAGCAGACTCTACCCTTCCTTGGCCTGGCCATTATCTAACTCTATCTGGTGCCACCTTTTCCAACCTGCCCACAGGTTGGCAAGGTGCGCTCCTAGAGCTGGCCAGCCCGTGAGGATGAACAGGTCTCCAGCAGCATCCGTGACAACAGAGGAATCGCCTGTTCATATGTCTGTGCCCATTCGGGATTTCACACTCTTCATGGGTGTTTACTGGTGGATATGTTTTCAGGATTGCAAACTCTTCACATGTCATTTTAATATCTGGATAAAATCACATCACATGGAGGTATTATCATTTATTAAGCCATTTTTAAAGTAGTATCTTGGTAGAAAGATAATGCTTATGTTAGCAAATTTCAGGGTGGAAACATAGGCTTGAAACCTTGTGGTCCCTTTCACATCATTCTAAAATAGTTGTATGTTAGCCATGGAATCCTGTGTGTTTGTTGAATATTTTGGCCACGGGATTACTGTATGGGAAAATGTAAGAAAAAAAGTTATCATTATTTGTGTTATTTTAAAAAATGGTCAAACTTCCAAACCATTTAAAGTTGCATCAGTGGAGGCTGAGTGTCTAGTCCTGGAAATTACTTTACAATAAGATTTGGGAGTGATAAGATCAGAATCAGTCTTGGTGCTTCCTGGAGGTCCCATTTTCAGGTGGGCACCATGCAAAGATACAGAAGGTAAAAAGTAGTGGGAGATCTGGACCCCATTTCATCAGAGTAATGGTCCATGAGATCGGACATTCAAAGAAAACATTGAAGTAAAAGATGCATACAGAAAAGAGTACACTTCAGTGGATGGCTTGATAAATCTCACAAATTAATTCAAAAGTGTAGTCAGCATCCAGATGAAGGATCGGAAAGCTGCCAGCACCCAGGAGTCCCTTGCCTCGCTGTGAACCTCCCAAGGGCTTCTCAGCATGGAGCAGCTGTGGCTCTTGCACTGGATCTAAATGAACACACAGTGCGTGCTTTCTTACATCTGGATTCTTCTGCTTGGCGTCACTTTTGTAGATTCACGCATGTTGTTGTGTGTAGTTGTGGGTTGTTCGTTCTGAAACCTGAACATTTTTAACCTAGAAAATGATACTCTGAAAACACTTGAAGGACTGGCTTGAAGCAGAGGAATTCCCTCGTTCCAGATCTAATGGCCTGCAGGGGGACAGCTGCGGGTGCAGGGGTTTCCCGTTATTACAGCCCGGAGCAGCAGATGGTCGACCTCAGGGAGCGCTGGTGCTCCTGGTCTGGATGGCTCTTTGAGGGATGCTGCAGAAGGGGCTCCCAGGTCAGGTTGTAGATTAGTCTCTAAGTTTCCTTGTGACTTGAAGATTCTGGGATTTTCCATATATGACACATTTATGACACACCTGTGACTGTTAGGGGGCTTCATGTGCCACACTGGACCACCCACAGATCTGCTCAGGTGCCTTTGGCCAATCGTTCCAGGCCCAGCCTCACCACCCTGCTGCTTCCTCTTGTATGATCTCCAACCATGGTTATCTCACGGACACAAGCTAGTAGAGCCGTGCCTCGTGTGAGCCCCTCACACCTTGTTTATCTCTGGCTCCAGGGTTTCTCAGGATATGCTGAGGGCACCACGTGCCCGACCAGAAAGCTCAGGGACGTGTGATGCCCTGTGGAGACCACCTTCCACCAGTGAGAGGGAACTGGAGATGTATTCTTCCTCTTCCCTCCTCCAGAAAGCCTGCGTTGGGAAGCAGCCGCTTGTACAGCCGCTGGGAAGATGGACCCACAAGTCTGGGTACGTGACTGCTCTTCATAAAATGTCGGTCAGTCTGATGACACACCTTTGTGTTGCCCTGCCCCTGCTCCATGGATGGTGTTTCTCATTAAGTAGTTACAGAGTCCCTCTGCCTCAGGCTCTGCTGTCTGAGGCCAAGACCCTGTGCATCCTCTTGAAAAGAGGTGTTATTTGGAGATGTAAAAACACGACAAAGCTAGAGGATTCTGGGAACATAGAGGAGAAAGTGGTGAACACTCACTGGAAAGATGAAAAAGACTTCACAGAAAAGGGTCAGAAACTGGGTTTAGAATTGCAAGTGAATGTCAGCATCGAAGAAGTCAAGTCAAGCAGAATAGGAGGATGTATGAGCAAGCTGGACCCTCATGACATAACGGACAGGAACCTGCACCCTCATTCTGTGCCCCACGAAGTGACTGGTTGCAGGTTTGCTGACGAGAGGCAGAGCTCATTTTCCAGCTTCACGGGACTGGAGTGTTTCCCGATGCACAGAGGATGTGTGGGCTCATCCCAGAGCAGCCATGGAGGTTCACAGGGGCACCGCAGTCAGGTAAGGGCAAGCACCATATATCCATGTGGCTTTATAATCCTTATGGTGGTTAGAAACTTCCAGATTGGCTTCCCCACTTTTTAATACTTCTACATTCTTGATCTTGCACCTGAGCAATAGCTTGTGTGTGACAAGCAAGGGAGAATAACACAGCACCTGGAGACACGCATGCTTCTGTTTCTCGTGCTGCCTCCCTAGAGGAAGATGGGTCAGATGCAGTGTTTCAGTGATGGTCTGCCCCATTTCCAAACCCTGCTAAACTCTCCTTTTAAGACTTTGCGGGGAGAGTAAAGCCTGCCAAGCATCCGTGGAGTGACAAAAGATTTTCTGCCTAGCGTTACAACCGAGAGCCAAGCCTCCCTCCTCAGAACAGGGGTGAGATGTGTGAGCTTGGTGACCACAGTGACAAAGAGTGGGGTGGGCAGCTGTGGACCGTGGTCACCCACTGAGACTTCCTCCTAGATGGACTCGAGGTTAGAATTGTTCCCACTTAAAAGAGCCACCCAGGAGATTCTTCAAAGCACTGCTTGGCCCTTTCATTTGTGGAGACTGACTGTAGGTAGTATGTTATACCTGTGGGCTGCATGGAAACAGAACTGGAATCAAAGACAAGGCCTTTGGCCTTGGGGAGTTTCTGGGTGAATGAGGCAGCCATTCTCTTTGTTTCAAGGATGAAGTTTGCTTCCCCACTCCAGTCTCTGCTACTGAGTTATAAATAATGGCATTGCTAGTGCATACTGCATTTCAGACCTGAAGCAGAGATTTTTCCTCTGAAAAATATGAGGGGCCATATGTTTCTGGAAATTGTATGAAAAATGTTTTATGCTTCCCACCCTACCCCCATCCCTCAGAGAGTTTCCATAACTTTCTCAGATACTCAGAGAGGTCTGTGACCCCAAAATATGAAGAACTATTGATTTAGAAAAAATGACATTGCTTAATTTGTCCATGACCTTAATTTTCCCCTAAATTGGAATTCAGGAGGAAATGTGATGACCTTTATTCTACTGTCAATCTGCCTATATGAGTGTGAGTGTGTGTGTGTGCATGTGTGTATGGGTATGTAAAATCAAAACTAATTTTCTACAAACCGAGAAGACAAAGGCTCCCTTGAACTTGTGTCTGTGAAGCCACTGACATCAAAAGAAAATTATTTTCCTTGTCTAAATATAAAAACAAAGATTTAGACTTATTTCTGCAGTTAGCTAACTTATTGAAATATCAAAATCAAAGTCAATAAACTCAGGAAGAAAAAAAAGTCCTTGATTCAAGTGCATTTTTTCCTTTATTAGCAGAAACTGTATGAGCAGATAGCATAGGATGCTTTGTAGTCATAAGTATGGCCAAGCCCTCACGTGGGCACACTCTTCCTTTATCCTTCCTCTCTACCGAGGTTATGTGCTGCATTGTATAGTCACTGCAGCAGATTGTGAATGATGTATGAAAAAAAAAAAACTTCCAGGGCACTGAGCCAGACTCTATGTTCATGGCTATTTTTGCTTTCATGGCTCAGAAGTGGCTGGGGAAGCAAAGCGTACACACACAGAGAGAGAAAACCACCAGAGACACTAAATGATGGTTTAAAAAAATCAGTGTTGCTTTGCTTCCTTCCTCTTCCTTTCCCATCTCATAGGAGGAGTGTCAAACAAAATATCTGGACAGAAACAAACATGTTAAAATAAATCAGCCCATTCATCCCTCACCAGGTTCCCAGCCAGCATGTGAGGAGGCCAGTCTCTATCTTCTTGAAATGAGAGGGGTTTCCCTTAGGTCCACAGTTGGCCTTGACCTAGACCAGCCATCTGCAAACATATGTGATCATGCATCACTATCAGTCAGACATTTTTCAAGGTATGTCCTGCATATGTACACTTATGTACTTAGGATTTATAATCCATTTTGTCATCATGAGTCAATATCTCAAGGCAACACATACTTTGAGCAAGGTCATTAATTAACCATAGTAGATATACATCCTTCTTTAAAATAGACTTCTTGATAAATTCAAATGTTTTGGCCAACTTTGCAGCTGCACGTGTGATTATTTATCCATCCAACAAATATTTATTTTACTATTGTCTGTCTTCCCTCAGTAAAACGTGAGTTCTATAAGGGTAGGGAACTGAATTTGTTTTGCAAATTGTACATAATTAACAGATGTGTAAAGTGTAAAGGAATAGGGGACCTTTCCAGTTAGTTGTTTTAGGAAAAGTTTCAATAAGAAGGTGTTATTTGTTTGGAATTTTGGAGGATGTGAGAGAAGGAACTATGCAGAGCAAGGGGTGAAGAGTGCTTCAGGCAAAGAAAAAACAGCAGGTACATGAGGTTTTTACAGAATAATTTGCTTGACAAAATATTACTTTAAGAATAAACATTAGTTCTGCTAATTTTATTTTTTATTTATGCTTTCATTTCTTTTGGGGAACTACCTAGGGATGTAATGTCTGGATCACATGAGAAGGGTAAGTTTAACTCTTTAAGAAACTTCTAAAATGTTTTCCAGAACGTTTTTGCGTTTCTCCCAATGAATAATGATGTTGAACAACTTTGCAGGGGCTTATTTGCCTTCAATATAACTTCTTTAGTGAAGTATCTGATCGAATGGATGTGCACATATTTGCCACTTTGTATGAGTTTGTATATATGTTTATTGCTGAGGTCTGGATGTTTCTGTCTCCCTAAAAATTCGTACGTTGAAATCCAAACCCCAAAGGTGATGGTATTAGTAGGTGGAGATTTCAGGTGGTGCTTAGTCATGAGCGTGGAGCCCTCATGGATAGGATGAGTTTCATAAAAGAAGCTCCAGAGAGCTCCCTATCCTCTTCCTCCATATAAGGACGCAATGAGGAGTCTGCAACCTGAAGGAGGACTCCCACCTGACCATGCGTGTGCCATGATCTTAGGCCTTCACAACTGTGAGAATTAAATTTCTGTTGTTTATAAGCCCCCTAGTCTGTGGTTTTTGTTATAGCCTGAATAGACTAAGACACTTATCATTAGTTTTGAGTGTTCCTTATAAATCCTGGATGCAAGTGCTTTTTAAGGCATATGGCTTGAGGATAGTTTCTCCCAGTTTATGGCTTGTCTCTTTATTCTTCTAACAGTGTTTCCAAGAGCAGACATTTTAATTTTGAGGAAGTTCTATTTATCAATAATTTCCTCTAGGGACTGTACATTTTGACATTCCATTAAGGAAATCCTTGCCTGACTTAAGGTTATGAACCTTTACTCCTGTGTTTTTCTCTAGAAGATTTCATGTTTTAGGTTTTACATCTAGATCTATGGTCCATTTGGGGTTTATTTCTAGATATGGTGCAAAGTGCAGTTTGAATTTCTTTTTTGTTTTTTTAACCTATGGATATCCAAATATTCTACCACTATTTGCAAAAAGACTATTCTTTATCCATTGAATTGTCTTAGTACCATTTTCAAATCAAGTGTGCATATATATATATATATATATATATATGTCTGTGTGTGTTTATTTCTTCTATATTATTCCATCTATCTGTCTCTACAATACTACAATCTCTTGGTTAATATAGCAGTATAATAAGTCACAAAATAAGGCAGTATTTATTTTCAAGATTTGTTTTTCTTTTTTAAAGTTGTTTTCTCTACTTCTAGTCATTTGCATTTCCATATGAGTTTTAGAAAAAATTGTCAATTTCTACCAAAAAAAATGTCAGCTAGGATTTTGATTGGGATTACTTTGGTTCAGTTTCAGGCAAATTGATATCTTAACAATATTGAGTTTTCTGACCCTTTCACAGGGTATGGCTCTTCATTTATTTAGTTCTCTAATTTCTCTCAGCAATATTTTCTTATTTTTCAGTCTGCAGGTCTTTCAGATCTTTGGACAGCTTTATCCCTAATAATTTAAACTTTTGATGTTATTGCCAATGGTTTTGTTGCTTTAATTTTAAGTTTCAATTATTTGTTGCAAATATATAAAAACATGGTTGATTTTAGTATACTGATTATATACTTTAGACTTGTTAAACTCCTTATTGGTGCCAGTAGGATTTTTTTTTCTTGTACATACATTTGGATCTTCTACATAGATGATCATGTTTTGTGATGGCTACTATTATTTTCCTTACTTGATTGTATTGTCTAGAACCTCCAGTATAAAGTTAAATAGAAGTGCTGAGAGAGATATACTTGTCTTGTTCATGATATTTGGGGGGAATCATTCAGTCTTTTAAGTATGATGTTAGCTATAGATTTTCATAGGTGACTTTTATCAATTTAAGGAAGTTTCCTTTAATCCTACTGTGTTGGGACCTTTTTAAAGAAAGGTTGCTGGATTTTGACAAATATTTTCCTGTATTTGTTTATTCAATAGATAATCATATGATTGGATCTTCTTTTTTAGTTTGTTAATATAGTGAACTACATTGATTAATTTTTTTAACATCTTTATTGGAGTATAATTGCGTTACAATGGTATGTTAGTTTCTCTGTATAACAAAGTGAATCATCTATACATATAATACATCCCCATATCTCCTCCCTCTTGCATCTCTCTCCCACCCTCCCTATCCCACCCCTCTAAGTGGACACAGAGCACCGAGCTGATCTCCCTGGGCTATGTGGCTGCTTCCTCCTAATTATCTATTTTACTTTTGGTAGTGTATATATGTTCACGCCACTCTCTCACTTCATCCCAGCTTACCCTTCCCGCTCCCTGGGTCCTCAAGTCCATTCTCTGCGTCTACATCTTTATTCCTGTCCTTCTGCTACGTTCTTCAGAACGTTTTTTTTTTTTTTAGATTCCATATATGTGTTAGCATACGGTATTTATTTTTCTCCTTGTGACTTACTTCACTCTGCATGACAGTCTCTAGGTCCATCCACCTCACTACAAATAACTCAATTTCATTTCTTTCTATGGCTGAGTAATATTCCATTGCATATATGTGCTACATCTTCTTTATCCATTCAACTGTTGATGGACACCCAGGTTGCTTCCATGTCTTGGCTATTGTAAATAGTGCTGCAATGAACATTGTGGTACATGACTCTTTTTGAATTATGTTTTTCTCTGGATATATGCCCAGTAGTGGGATTGCTGGGTCTTATGGTAGTTCTATTTTTAGTTTTTTAAGGAACCTCAATACTGTTCTCCATAGTGGTTGTATCAATTTACATTCCCACCAGCACTGCAGGAGTGTTCCCTTTTCTCCACACCCTCTCCAGCATTTATTGTTTGTAGATTTTTTGATGATGGCCATTCTGACTGGTGTGAGGTGATACCTCATTGTAGTTTTGATTTGCATTTCTCTAATGATTAGTGATGTTCAGCATCCTTTCATGTGTTTGTTGGCAATCTGTATATCTTCTTTGGAAAAATGTCTATTTAGGACTTCTGTCCACTTCTGGATTGGGTGGTTTCTTTTTTTGATATTGAGCTGCATAAGCTGCTTGTATATTTTGGAGATTAGTCCTTTGTCAGTTGCTTCATTTGCAAATATTTTGTCCAATTCTGAGGGTTGTCTTTTCATCTTGTTTATGGTTTCCTTTGATGTGCAAAAGCTTTTAAGTTTCATTAGGTCCTATTCTTTATTTTTGTTTTTATTTCCATTTCTCTAGAAGGAGGGTCAAAAAGGATCTTGCTGTGATTTATGTCATAAGGTATTCTGCCTATGTTTTCCTCTAAGAGTTTTATGGTGTGTGGCCTTATATTTAAGTCTTTAATCCATTTTGAGTTTATTTTTGTGTATGATATTAGGGAGTGTCCTAATTTCATTCTTTTACATATAGCTGTCCAGTTTTCCAAGCACCATTTATTGAAGAGGCTCTTTTTTCTCCATTGTATACTCTTGCCTTCTTTGTCAAAGACAAGTTGACCATATGTGCATGGGTTTATCTCTGGGCTTTCTATTCTGTTCCGTTTATCTATATTTCTGTTTTTGTGCCAGTACCATACTGTCTTGATTACTGTAGCTTTGTAGTATAGCCTGAAGTCAGGGAACCTGATTCTTCCAGTTCCATTATTTTTTATTTTTTCTTAAGATTACTTTGGCTATTCAGGGTCTTTTGTATTTCCATACAAATTGTGCAACTTTTTGTTCTAGTTCTGTGAAAAATGTCATTGGTAGTTTGATAGGGATTGCATTGAATCTGTAGATGGCTTTGTGTAGTATAGTCATTTTCACAAGTCATGATGAAGTTTTAATATGTAGTTTGGATTCCTTTTTTTAAAAATAAATTTATTTATTTATTTATTTTTGGCTGAGTTGGGTCTTTGTTGCTGCCTGCAGGCTCTCTCTATTTACGGTGGGTGTGGGCTACTCTTTGTTGAGGTGTGAAGGCTTCTCATTGTGGTGGTTTCTCTTGTTGCGGACCACAGGCTCTAGGCACGTGGGCTTCAGTAGTTGTGGCATGTGGGCTCAGTAGTTGTGGCTCATAGGCTCTAGAGTGCAGGCTCAGTAGTTGTGGTGCATGTGCTTAGTTGCTCCGTGGCATGTGGGATCTTCCTGGACCAGGGCTTGAACCCATGCCCCCTGCGTTGGCAGGCAATTCTTAACCATTGCACCAACAGGAAAGTACCTGTAGTTTGGATTCCACTTACTAAAATTCTCTTAAGAATTTTGCATCTACATGCATGAGGGATTACTGGGCTATAGTTTTCTTTTCTTGTAATGTCTTTGTCTTGTTTTGGTATCAAGGTAATGCTGGCCTCATAAAATCAGTTGGAAACTATCTCTCATTTTCAATTTCTAGAAGAGTTTATATGGAATTAGTATTATTTCTTCCTTACATTTTTGGTGGGATTCACCTATAAAGCCATTCATTCAGGCTTAGAATTTTCATTTTTGAAAAGTTTATAACAAATTTGAAAATGTAATGGATATATAGAGCTATTCAGATTACTTATTTCTTCTTGAGTGAACTTTGATAAGTTGTGTTTTTCAAGGCATCTGTCCATTTCATCTAAGTTTTAAAATGTATTGGGCACTTCCCTGGTGCTGCAGTGATTAAGAATCCACCTGCCAATGGAGGGGACACAGGTTTGAGCCCTGGTCTGGGAAGATCCCACATGTTGCAGAGCAACTAAGCCCGTGTGCCACAACTACTGAGCCTGTGCTCTAGAGCCCACGAGCCACAACTACTGAGCCCTTGTGTCACAACTACTGAAGACCCCATGCCTAGAGCCCGTGTTCCCCAGCAAGAGAAGCCACTGCAGTGAGAAGCCTGTGTGTTGCAGTGAAGTGTAACCCCCACTTGCTGCAACTAGAGAGAGCCCATGCACAGCATCAAAGACCCAATGCAGCCAAAAATAAATAAATAAATAAATAAATTTATAAAACAAATAAAATATATTGGCATAAAGTCATTCATTGTATTCTCTTGTTATCCTTTTAACATCCGTGGAACCAGTAGTGATACTGCCTCTTTCGTTTCTGATATTAGTAAAATGTATCCTCTCTCATTTTTTAATCAGTCTGGCTACAGGTTTATTAGTTTTAGTACTATTCTCAAAGAGCTAGCTATTAATTTCATTGGTTTTCTCTTTTTTAAAGTTTTCTATTTCCTTGATTTCTGCTCTGATCTTTATTATTTCTTTTCTTCTACTTTGAACTTTATTTGCCCTTCTTTTTCTAGTTTCTCAAGTTGGAAACTTAAGTTAGTTGAGATTTCTTCCCCCTAATATTAACATACAGAGCTAAATATACCCTCCTCCAAGTGCTGCCTTAGTAGCATTCCACAAATTTTATTACCTAATGTTTTCATTTTAATCTGGTTCAAAATGTTCTACAATTTAATTTTGATATTTTATTTGATGCATTCACTTTCCAAATATCCATGGATTTTCCAGAGATCTATCTGGTTTTGATTTCTAATTTAATTCATGGTGATCCAAGAACGTATTTTGTAGAAATTTATTTATTTTTAATGTATTGGGACTTGTTTTATGGTATTGAATATAGTCTGTCTTGGTAAAAATTTTGTGTCACTTGAAAAGAGCATGTATTCTGCTGTTTGTTGGATGAGTTTCTCTATAAATGTCAATGAGGTCAAGTTGGTTGATACTGTTGTTTAAACATTTTATATCCTAACTGATTTTCTTTTATTGAAGGAGAGATATATTGCACTATTTGAGTATAATAGAGGCTTTATCTTTTTCTCCTAGTTTTCAGTAAGGTGGCATTTTCCTGATTCATTGCACACTTGGTCATCTTTAAGAAAACATGCATTTTGAAGCCTACCTTGCTGGTAGCTGGATATCTTTGCATTCCTATAAGTGTTCTCGAGCTTTGTTCTGAGGCACAGATAAGCCACTTGCAAACAGCTTGATCCTTTTGGGTCTTGCTCTTAAGATGTGTTAGGCGGGACTGGAGCAATGCTCTGTTCAAAGATGATATTCCCCTCCACAGAGGCAAGAGTGTACCGAATGCCCTGCCCAGTGTCCTGTGAATCCAGCCCAGCTGGTGGGAACAGGCACCAGCCTGGCCCTGTCCGAGCACGGGGTACTATTCTCTAGTCCTTTTGGGTGGTCCTTTCCTCAGACACATGAGTTGGTCAGTTCACAGCCGAGTATTTGAGGGAGGCCTTCTGCAGGTCTCTCTGCACAGCTCTGCTCCTTTCTTTTGTCATGCACCCTGACAACCTTGATCTCCAGGCGCTGGACTCCATGTTTCACTTCAGGCCGTTTGCTCTGCTTACACCTGTTTCTCCCCACAGGTCATGAGCTGTGGCTACTGTAAAGCTCATCTCACTCCTTTCCTCCCTAGCAAGGATAACTGATGTCTAGTGTCTTGAAAATCATCATTTCCTATATTTTGTCCACTTTTTCATTGTTTCAAGAGAAAGGGTGTATTCAGTCCCTGTGATTGATTCCACATTGGCCGTAAGCAGAAGTCAAGAATTTGTGTCCTCGTGGGGGTGTGGATGTAGGTGTCCCTAGATCCACCTGGGATTCTCTGTTTGCCCACTGAGTTCTGCTAGGGTATCACTGGACCAGACTGTTCTGCTCTTTGGACCAGTGACACTGAGATACAACTGGTATCTCCGTGTATGTATGTTTGAAGCCAGTTTTTTTTATTTTGCAAAAGAATAGTTAAGTGAAATTAGGTAATACAATTTTTAAATCTACTTGTTTTGGCCCATTTAAGCTGCAAAGCATGGCAATAAAGCCAGTAACTGAGTGAGGTGGGACTGCCAATATCTCCTCTCTAAAGACCCATCAATCAGCAGTGACCCACAGACAGATCTAGGACTCGATTAGAGACCAGCTATTGAACATTAGGGTTGCATACTTCCTTTCTAATTATAATTTAATACAATGAAAAGCTCTTAAATTTCCTTCTCATGGCCCAGTGGCTCATCTTGTTTACCATCTTTGGGCCCCACATCTGACTTTGAAAGCATATCTATGGATAAACCCAGACTGAGGGATTTTTCTCTTATTGGCTCCCTAATCAGATTCCCTGACTTACTAATACATCACTGAGAAAACCACTGGAAATGAAATAAAAGTATTCACAGTAACCAGTGGCACCTCTTCAATGTTCCAGGTAGTATTTTGTCCACATTTATACTCTGAGACATGGAGAACTGAGGGTCCAGTTCCTAAATCTGATTGGACACAGAGAGATGGAGGTAGCATTTGTTTAGCTTCTCCTGGGAGCAGTACACAAACATTTCTCCACTTTACTAGGAGAAGAGACAACTTGCCTTTATGCAAAACCTTTTCTTTATTATACCTAACATTCAAAGATCAAGATGACAGACTACAGGATTCTTTTTCACTTGGGATTCTCCCCTGGACTCAGGACTGAATGTAAACCCTGCACGATAAGCCACTACACAACTAAGATGCTATTTTTTTCTTTATCCATTAAACTATATTTCAGGGCCTTGAATGTAAATATTGATCGTGTTAATATAACCCTTCTTTTGCCGAAATTATTTCCTAAAACTTGTCAGAAACAGTGTTGGCTAAGTTATAAGTCCACTGCTTGTGCTAATTTCCTCTTAATAAATTCATGTGAGAACATAAGTAGCAGGAGTGCTCAATTTAAGCTTCATCACCTAGATTTTTTTTAAATGCTTGAGTTCCTATCTTCAGACCCCATTTTTCACCAAGTGGTTAGCTTTATTTTTTGTCATCTTCTGCCCCCAAGTTGAATTGATGAAACCTCCATCACAGAAAATGACCTTCAATAAATATGGTTTCTCATTTTCCATCCTCTAATAGCTTAATAGAAAGTGTCTTCCATGATAATATTAAATGTGCATGGTTGGACTGAGAGAGTAAAAGTATTTTAGATGGTTGCAGGTTTTAAAAGTTGAGATGTAATTACTATACAATAAAATACACAGATTTTAAGTGTTCAGCTTGATGAATAATGGCAATTATAAACACCCGTGTCACCATGCTCAAAACAAGATATACAGCATTTCCATCCTTCCAGAAAATTCCACTGTACCCTTTCCAGTCAACCTCTCCTCTCTACTGTCCCCATAACCACAATCCATTTTTATCACCATATTTTAGTTTTACCTGTGTACGGCTGCTGGCATAACTGATGCCACCTTGGGCCCATTTAGTCCCTCCTGTCCTTCCGCTGACCCTACCTAGGTCTGCACCGTGTAGTAAATCTCTTCTCTGTCATCAAGGGCTTTGTTAATAGATACTGGTTAGTGATCTTTAGGTCCAGGTGGCCTCCATGCTCTGTTAGTCCCCAAACAATGATGAAGACCTTCGCTGACGTACTCCTGGCACACATGAGACTAGTTACCCATTCATAAATCTTAGGAATGCACATCCTGTTTCCAAGCATGCACCCCCATACACTAGGTTAACTATAAAATGGTCCCAGTGGCTCCTCAGCAGTGCCAAGTACAGCTACAAATGCTTACAGATTATTGTCTGTCTGTTCCCACCCTGTGAGTAAGTTACCCTATAATAAACTGATCCACTGATTACATGGGGCTGCCTGCCTCATTTTTTGGTCTCAAGATACCCTCTCAGTTCAATGGACATTTTTTGTTCCCTCTGTCCTCCAACAAACTGTATTAGTATTTCATGCAAAAGAAATCGTGCAGTACGTATTCTTTTGTGAGATTTATCAATGTTGTTTCATGTGTAAGTAGTTTTCTCTTTTTTATTGTGGCATATTCATTTTATGAGTATAGCACAGTTGTTTATCTACTTTTCTGTCTAAAGACATATGGATTTTTTTTCAATTTTTTGGTAGTTATTCACTTTCTTATATAAGTCTTTCGTTGACATAGTTTTACATTTTTCTTGGGTCAATACACTGGAGTGGAATTACCAGTTACTTATCTTGCTCATGAATCTTCAATTTGGACCACATTCAATGGGCAGCTTATCTCTGCTCCATGCAGTGTCAAGTGGGGCATCTTGAAACCTGGCATGCCCTGTGTCTGAAATTATCAGAAGGCTCACTCACTTTCTTCCTGGTGGTTGATGTTGGCTGGTGTCCAGGACCTTAGCTGGGGCTGACATCCATATCACCTACATGTGGTCTCCTTGAGGACAATTGGTTTCCTTGCACCATGGTAACTGGTTCCAAAAACAAGTGTCCCAGGAGGACAAAAGTTCATGACATTTTATTACCTACTCAGAAGTACATAGTGTCATTTCTGCCATACTCTATTGGTTGAGACAGTCATAAAGTTTCACCCAGGTTCAAGTGTAGGGGAACTAGGACTTAGGCCCTACTACACAAAGGGACTATTTTTAACATCACATTGTAAGAATAATATGTAGAATGTAGTGATTTTGTTGTTCGTCTTTGGAAAAATACAACCTGCCACAGAGGCTCAAGAGGTGCCCGCCTTCTGCAGGGCAATATACATTCCAAACCTCAAAAATATTTATATCCTTTATCCCAGTCATCTCACTTGGATATTATTCTAAGGGAATAATGACAAAGATCTCATAGATTTATGTATGGCACTATTTGTAACAATATTGTTAACAATGGTAATAATTAGAAATCAATTAGAAAATATGTAAATGCAAATATAGAAGTAGAGTTATTTCATGTTGTGGTTTGAAAGTGTTCCTACAAACTCTCTGATGCTCTTCCTTACAAGAGATGGAACCTAATTCCCTTCCCCTTGAGTGTGTGATGGGCCTCCTGAGTCACTTACACGCAGTATAATAAACGGGAAGTGATCTGTTTGACTTTGGAAACTACACCATGAACGTTACTGAGACTTACCCCTTGATTTCTCTATTTTGGATCGCTCTTTGCAGGAAGTCACCTGCCCTATTATGGGGAGAGGTTCACATGGTGAGGAATTGAGGCCTTCAGCCAACAGCCAAGTGAGGGAGTTGTTTTAGAAACAAATCCTCCAGGCTAGGTCAAGCCTTCAGATGCCCACTGCTCCACTGCCATTTTAACTGCATTATGCCTGCAATGCTCCCCCTCCCACTGGAGACTGTGAACCAGAACAGCTCAGCTAAGCTGCTTCCAGACTCCTAGGGACCGTGACACAGTAAATTTTCATGGTTTCAGGTGTCTAAACTTTTAGAATAATTTGTGATACACCAGTAGATAACAGATTGTAATACATTTTACAACATTCCACTCAACAGAATGCCATGGGGTTATTGAAAACAATACGTTATAAGATTAGTTTATGATATGGGGATACTCCACATTTTTAGCAACACAAGCTGACCAATTATTGGATTGTAGTTTATGTACATACAATATATGTAGTATAATCTCAATTTCTTTTCAGAATGTAAATCTATACAAAGAAAGATGGAAAGAAATAAGCATTTAACACGACAGATTATTACAGTGGTAAAAATGTATTCTTTAGAATTTGATCTGGGATCAAATCCCATTTATTAGCTGTGAAATCATATTGTGGTTGTATAATAATTACAGTCTCTAATCCTCACTCTACTTATCTCTATAATATAAGTAATATAATTTTACCTAGTTTGTGAGGCTTGGGGAGGAACAAAGTATAAAAAGTATTTTGTTCCCAGATTGTAGTGAGTGCTTAACAAACGTCAAGTAATTTTAACTATTATCACAAGGTTTTTTTCTGTAATTCACAAATTTCCTAAAATATATCTGCATTATCTTTATGACTATAAAAGTACTCTTTAGAAATGTTTTCTAAATACAATACCCATTTCTGTAATCTTGTGTTTGAGATCCTCTAGCTCTTTGCTTACAGGGTTGGAGGATCTGAAGCAGCAGCAGAAGCTCAGACTATTAGAGTTGGAAGGATCTTAGTTGTGCTTTAACCCAAGTCTTGGATGTACAAGTGAGACACTGGGAAAACAATCACACAGTGAGCTTGTGAGCAGTGGCAGCCTTGGAAAGAAGTCAGCCTGTACATGGCACAATCCCATCTGCATTCCTCGGATAACAAGATCCAGCAGTTATTTCTGGGAAGTGAAGACAGCACAGTGGATGAAACCTCTTAGAGCAAACCTCCTGGGCTGGTGGGGACAATTTTACGTGAGCAAGGCATCCTCCATGTGCATTGCATCAGATCTAGTGGACTCTGTATGAATATTCTTGTAACCTTACATGAGTCTTTATCTGACTTTTTAAATTCTTCCATGTGTAAGGGCACCCATGTCCATTGCTAATGCTATATAAAAAGGACATAGTGTTAACCCTCCCTGTTTGTCTTTTAATCAGAGCTAAGAGATCATGAATGTGTGGATCACATTCACCCCCTACTTCTACAAATCCAGCTTTTCATGATTATTTTTAAAAATAAAAATTGCAAACAAACAGAAAATGAGCCTCCTATTATAGATGTGAAGACACTCTACTTAGGTTTCTTGTGTAAATGCAATTTTAAAAACAAATAAATGAGCAAGGAATACGCACATTGTTTATTGATTATCATTTTTCCACTCAAAAGCAGCTGTGACAAAACACATTTAAAACATCTTCCCCTGTGTATACTCAGGCTCTATGTGAGCACTTGGAGATGACACAATCCACTTTTCAGCAGTAATGAGAACATGCTAGAATTGCTTCTTGTCCATCAGAGAATAGTACAGCATTCCAAACAAATTCTCCCCACGTGCATACACATTACATTTATTTCCGCTTCATCTTTTTTTTTTTCTTTTTTAATCCACTGAGTTCAAAATGCCTTGCTGAAATCAAGATATTCTTTATGGACAGCTCTCTCAAGATATTCCATTTCAGTAAGCCCTTCATAAAACAAAACCCAAAAAGCCAGCTTGCGAGTTTGCTCCTCTGAGTTTTAATAACTAGTAGCTATTAAAATCAGTGATTACTAGTCTTAACTAGTATTAGTGATTACTCCTCATTGCTGTAATCTTGGCTGGTCCTTATTTATTTATTAGCTCTTCTAGAACTTTTCAAGGAATCAGTTACAATTTTAAAAATCTGTTAAGCTAGGAATTTACCTTTACTACGTAAAATGTACTTACTCTCATCAATGTTTCAAAGATTACTTACTTTGATTTACATCATATTACAAACATCTTTCTGTGGATCAGATTGTAGCTAATCTTTCCCAGACATCTGCATGTTATCTTAGCATATGCTCATCTATTTGCAACGTCCCTGTAGGGATGTTTGTTCTACCTTTCCCATTTGAAGTGAAATACATGAATGTGGATTTCACTAAGTGTGGTTTTCTTCATCCGAGAGTCAAATCCCCTCTGGTTAAGCCAATTTTAGTCACTTTGTAGTGCCTTCAAAAATGTTTATTGTATTTTACACAAATTTATAATTACTATTGATTGGAGAGTTAGTCCAATACAAGGAATTCCTCTAAGAAGGAATGAGAAGGCATAGCTTCTTAATATAGTTTCCACCATATAATATTTCTGCTTTTAAAGTGTAGCAATTGTATCGATATAAGAAATACAGTCAATTCTCATTATTCTTAGTAGTCATCTTCTATAAAATGTCCACAAATACTGAGTTAGTGGATACTGAACATTGCTCCAAGGGGAAATACAGAGTTAGGTTCCTGTGAGCCTACATTTTCATCAGTCAATCAATGCATAATTTGTGTTTCTGTTGAAGACACCTTATTTGGTATGTAATGTCAATACATTAACAATAAAGTGCATCACAGCTTTTTTGTGCTCATGAACACAGACAGAATTTCTGTAATATGCTTGAGTGTCATTTTAAACATCTTAAACAGTTACTCACTAACAAAAAGCACAAAAATGCAGAAACATGACCTGAAATGGATCACAAAAAGGCAGCTTGTTGACAGTAGGAGAGCTAAAATAAGAAGGTGAATGTTGTCTTGTTCAACCATGAAAGTGCTGCAAGTATTGATTTGGGGGTGATAAATAAATTTTAGTGAGTTCAATTTCTTCCAGTCGATTTGTTTTTTATGCTTCATTTTGCAGAGTTTTTACAGCTATGTTCAAATTCATTTATTTTTTACATTTCATTTTTTGTTAATACCTCCAGTGAAATTTTTCTAATAAAGTGGAAGATTTTATGAGTACATGGGACTTTTCATAGATATAACATGTTTCCATCTCTACAAGTTACATGAGGTTCCTGTTTATATCTTCAACTTTTTTCTCATATTCATGCTTTCTGAGCATATTATAAATACTTTTTTAAAGTCTTTGTGTGATCATTTATAATCTCTCTCATTTATACGTCTGTTTGTATCGATTTATTTTTCTCCTGGTAATGGGTAATGGGAAGCACCGTTTCCTGCTTCTTCTTTTTAAATAATTTTTGGTTGGATTCTAGACATTGCATATTTCTGATTTTGAGTTCCGAAGGTTGTTCTATGGCTTGAAAGCATGTTGGACTTGGGCTGGCACATAAGCAGACACTTACACAACTTGTGCATCAGCTTGAACATTTTGCAGCTTGGTTTTAGGTACTTTTTTGGACATGTGTAGAGCAGCCTTTACTCGACGATTACTTATCCCACTTTTGTTTGGGCCACTTACTTAAAATACTTGTTATTTTCTGGGATCTCTACATAACGCCCCATTGTATTCAACAAGATACTGATATATCCGTATTAGCTGGTAGGAGCTGAAATTGTTCTCACCTCTGTGTGGTGATTTTTCAGCTTCCCTGCTAATTGTTCTGAATCTGGTAGCAGTACTTTCCGCAGCCTCGTGGAGTTTCATGTCTTTCCTGAGTGTATGAGAATTAAGCCAAAGGCTCAGGAGACATTTTCTCTCTCCACTCTGATACTTTACCATCTAAATTCAAGCCACTTCTGCCTCTTTCAAGTACAATCCTTGTCTCTTCAACTCAGTAACACCAAAGACCACAGTGTTCTGCTTAAGTTTGCCCTCCCTGAACTGAAGTTTAGAAATTGCCTAGAGGCACAAATTGAAGGTAGGGATCACTTGTTTATTTCCTTCTGTTAGAGATCAGAATTCTGTGCTGCATATTGCCTATTTTTTTAAAGTATGATTTCAATATTTTATCTAGTTCTTATATCTAGTTGTTCACAGTGGGTGGGCACATCCCACACCAGTTACTTTCATGTGGGCATAAGCATAATCGTTTTAGTAAATTTTTAAATTCTTATTTCTCATCTTTAGATTTTATCCCTCTTAGCTTTGGTTTTTATATACAGTATAATGTAGCATTTCATATATATATATATATATATATATATATATATATTTGGGGGATAACTATATTTTCCCAAACTCCTTAATAAACATGCCAGCATTTCTTTTTTTTTTTTTAAACATCATTAGTGGAGTATAATTGCTTTACAATCGTGTGTTAATTTCTGCTTTATAACAAAGTGAATCAGCTATACATATCCATATATCCCCATATCTCCTCCCACTTGCGTCTTCCTGCCACACCCCCATCCTGACCCTCTAGGTGGACACAAAGCACTGAGCTGATGTCCCTGTGCTATGCAGCTGCTTCCAACTAGCTATATATTTTACATTTGGTAGTGTATATATGTCCATGACACTCTCTCGCTTAACCTTCCCACTCCCCGTGTCCTCAAGTCCATTCTCTACGTCTGCATCTTTATTCCTGTTCTGCCCCTAGGTTCATTAGAACCACATTTTTTTTTTTTTAGACTCCATATATATGTGTTAGCATATGGTATTTGTTCTTCTCTTTCTGAATTATTTCACTCTGTATGACAGTCTCTAGGTCCACCGACCTCACTATAGATAACTCAATTTCATTTCTTTCTATGGTTGAGTAATATTCCACTGTATATATGTGCCACATCTTCTTCATCCATTCATCTGTCGATGATGGACATTTAGGTTGCTTCCATGTCCTGGCTATTGTAAATAGAGCTGCAATGAACATTGTGGTACATGACTCTTTTTGAATTATATTTCTCTCAGTGTATATGCCCAATAGTGAGATTGCTGGGCCGTATGGTAGTTCTATTTTTAGTTTAAGGAACCTCCATACTGTTCTCCATAATGGTGATATTAATTTACATTCCCACCAAAGAGTGCAAGAGGGTTCCCTTTTCTCCACACCCTCTCTAGCATTTATTGTTTGTAGATTTTTTGATGATGGCCATTCTTACCAGTGTGAGGTGATATCTCACTGTAGTTTTGATTTGCATTTTTCTAATGATTAGTGATGTTGAGCATCCTTTCATGTGTTTGTTGGCAATCTGTATATCTTCTTTGATGAAATGTCTATTTAGGTCTTCTGCCCATTATTGGATTGGGTTGTTTGTTTTTTGATATTGAGCTGCATGAGCTGCTTCTATATTTTGGAGATTAATCCTTTGTCAGTTGCTTCATTTGCAAATATTTTCTCCCCTTCTGAGGGTTGTCTTTTCGTTTTGTTTATGGTTTCCTTTGCTGTGCAAAAGCATTTAAGTTTCATTAGGTCCCATTTGTTTATTTTTGTTTTTATTTCCATTTCTCTAGGAGTTGGGTCAAAAAGGATCTTGCTGTGATTTATGTTATAAGGTGTTCTGCCTATCTTTTCTTTAGGAGTTTTATAATGTCTGGCCTTACATTTAGGTCTTTGATCCATTTGGAATTTATTTTTCCATATGGTGTAAGGGAGTGCTCTAATTTCCATACATGTAGCTGTCCAGTTTTCCCAGCACCACTTATTGAAGAGGCTGTCTTTTCTCCATTGTATATTCTTGCCTCCCTTATCAAAAATAAGGTGACCATATGTGTGTGGGTGTATCTCTGGGCTTTCTATTCTGTTTCACTGATTGATATTTCTGGTCCTGGGCTTTTGTTTGTTGGAAGATTTTTAATCCTAGTCTCAATTTCAGTGCTTGTGATTGGTCTGTTTATATTTTGTATTTCTTCCTTTGTCAGTCTTGGAAGGCTCTGCTTTTCTAAGAATGTGTACATTTCTTCCAGGTTGTCCATTTTATTGGCATATAGTTGCTTGTAGTAATCTCCCATTATCCTTTGTATGTCTGCCATGTCATTTGTTACTTCTCCTTTTTCATTTCTAGTTCTGTTGATTTGACTCTTCTCCCTTTTTTTTCCTGATGAGACTGGCTAATGGTTTATCAATTGTGTTTTTCTTCTCAAAGAACCACCTTTTAGTTTTATTGATCTTTGCTATCATTTCCTTCATTTACATTTCATTTATTTCTGATCTGATCTTTATTATTTCTTTCCTTCTTCTAACTTTGGGGATTTAGTTCTTCTTTCTCCAATTGCTTTAATTGTAAGTTTAGGTTGTTTATTTGAGATGTTTCTTGTTTCTTGAGGTAGGATTGTATTGCTATAAACTTCCCTCTTAGAACAGCTTTTGCTGCATCCCATAAATGTGTGGTCATCATGTTTTCATTGTCATTTGTTTCTAGGTATTTTTTGATTTCCTATTTGATTTCTTCAGTGATATCTCGGTTATTTAACAGTGTATTATGTAGCCTCCATGTGTTTGTATTTTTTACAGTTTTTTTCCTGTAATTGATATCTAGTCTCATAACATTGTTGTTGGAAAAAATACTTGATATGATTTCAGTTTTCTTAAATTTTCCAAGATTTGATTTGTGACCCAAGATATGATCTAACCTGAAGAATGTTCCATGAACATTTGAGAAGAAAGTGTATTCTGTTGTTTTTGGAATGAATGTCCTATATATATCAATTAAGTCCATCTTGTTTAATGTATCATTTAAAACTTGTGTTTCCTTTTTGATTTTCATTTTGGATGATCTGTCCATTGGTGAAAGTGGGGTGTTAAAGTCCCCTACTAGGGGCTTCCCTGGTGGCACAGTGGTTGAGAGGCTGCCTGCCAATGCAGAGGACACAGGTTCATGCCCCAGTCCAGGAAGACCCCACATGCTGTGGAGCAGCTGGGCCCATGAGCCATGGCCGCTCACATCTGGAGCCTGCACGTCTGGAGCCTGTGCTCCACAACGGGAGAGGCCAAAACAGTGAGAGGTCCACGTACCACAAAAAATAAATAAATAAATTAAGTCCCCTAATATTATTGCATTATTGTCGATTTCCCCTTTTATGGTTGTTAGCATTTGCCCTAGGTATTCTGGTGCTCCTGTGTTGGGTGCATAAATATTTACAATTGTTATACCTTCATCTTGGATTGATCCGTTGATTATTATGTAGTGTCCTTCCTTGTCTCTTGTAATAGTCTTTATTTTAAAATCTATTTAGTGTGATATTAGATTGCTACTCCAGCTCTCTTTTGATTTCTATTTCCATGGAATATCTTTTTCCATTCCCTCACTTTCAGTCTGTATGTGTCCTTAGGTCTGAAGTGGGCCTCTTGTCGACTGCATATATACGGGTCTTATTTTTGTATCCATTCTGCCAGTCTATGTCCTTTGACTGGAGCATTTAATCCGTTTACATTTAAGGTAATTATCGATATGTATGTTCCTATTAACAATTTCTTAATTGTTTTGGGTCTTTTATCATAGGTCTTTTCCTTGTCTTGTGTTTCCTGCCTAGAGAAGTTCCTTTAGCAATTGTGGTAAAGCTGGTTTGGTGGTGCTGAATTCTCTTAGCTTTTGCTTGTCTGTAAAGTTTTTAATTTCTCCATCAAATCTGAATGATATCCTTGCTGGGTAAATTAATTGTGGTTGTAGGTTTTTCCCTTTCATCACTTTAAATATGTCCTGCCTCTCCCTTCTGGCTTGCAGCGTTTCTGCTGAAAGATCAGCTGTTAACCTTATGGGGATTCCCTTGTATGTTATTTGTTGCTTTTCCCTTGCTGCTTTTAATATTTTTTCTTTGTATTTAATTTTTGATAGTTTGATTAATGTGTGTCTTGGCGTGCTTCTCCTTGGATTTATCCTGTATGGGACTCTCTGTGCTTCCTGCACTTGACTATTTCCTTTTCCATATTAGGGAAGTTTTCAACTATAATGTCTTCAAATATTTTCTCAGTCTCTTTCTTTTTCTCTTCTTCTTCTGGGACCCCTATAATTTGAATGTTGGCACATTTAATGTTGTCCTGGAGGTCTCTGAGACTGTCCTCAATTCTTTTCATTCTTTTTTCTTTATTCTGCTCTGTGGTATTTATTTCCACTATTTTACCTTCCAGCTCAGTTATTATTTCTTATGCCTCAGTTATTCTGCTCTTGATTTCTTCTACAGAATTTTTAAATTTCATTTATTGTGTTGTTCATCACTATTTGTTTGCTCTTTAGTTCTTCTAGGTCCTTGTTAAATGTTTCCTGTATTTTCTCCATTCTATTTACAAGATTTTGGATCATCTTTACTATCATTACTCTGAATTCTTTTCTGGTAGACTGCCTATTTCCTCTTCATTTGTTTTGTCTTGTGGGTTTTTACCTTGCTCCTTCATCTGCTGTGTGTTTCTCTGTCTTCTCACTTTGCTTAACTTACTGTGTTTTGGTTCTCCTTTTTGCAGGCTGCAGGTTCATAGTTACCTTTGTTTTTGGTGTCTGCACCCAATGTCTACAGTTGGTTCAGTGGATTGTGCAGGCTTCATGGTGGAGGGGACTGGTGGCTGTCTTCTGGTGGATGAGGCTGGATCTTGTCTTTCTGGTGGGCAGGACTGCATCTGGTGGTGTGTTTTGCAGTGCCTATGACCTTATTATGATTTTAGGCGGTCTCGCTACTGATGGGAGGATTGTGTTCCTGTCTTGTTGGTTGTTTGACATAGGGTGTCCAGCACTGTAGCTTGCTGGTTGTTGAGTGGAGCTGGGTCTTAGCGTTCAGATGGAGATCTCTGGGAGATGTTCCCCATGTGATATTATGTGAAGCTGGGAGGTCTCTGGTGGACCGAGCTCCTGAACCCAGCTCTCCCACATCAGAGGCACAGGCCTTATACCTAGCTGGAGCACCAAGACCCTGTCAGCAGCATGGCTCAGAAGGAAAGGGAGAGAAAAAGAAAGAAAGAAAGAAAAATAATAAAATAAAGTTATTAAAATAAAAAATAAATAAAAATAAATTATTAAAAATTAACAAGTAATAAAAAAAATGGAGACAGAACCCTATTACAAATGGTAAAAACAAAGCTATACAGACAAAATCACACAAAAAAGCATACCCCTACACACTCACAAAAAGGGAAAAAGGGAAAAAAATCTATATATATTAAAAAAGTAACAAATAATTTTAAAAAAGGAGGAGAGCAACCAAATCAATAAACAAATGTACCAATGATAGTAAACTCTAAATACGAAAATAAGATAAACATAAAACCAGAAACCAATTAGATGTAGAAAGCAAATCCCAAGCCTACAGTTGCTCCCACAGTCCACTGCCTCAATTTTGGGATGATTCATTGTCTTTCCAGGTATTACGGAGATGCAGGTATATCAAGTTGATTGTGGAGATTTAATCCACTGCTCCTTAGGCTGCTGGGAGAGATTTCCCTTTCTCTTCTTTGTTTGCACAGCTCCTGGGTTCAGCTTTGTGTTTGGCCCCACCTCTGCATGTAGGTTGCCCTCTAGCATCTGTTCTTCTCCCAGACAGGATGGGGTTAAAGGAGTGGCTGATTCTGGGGCTCTGGCTCACTCAGGCTGGGGGAGGGAGGGGTATGGAATGTGGGGCGAGCCCGAGGAGGCAGAGGCTGGCGTGAAGTTGCAATAGCCTGAGGCGCTCTCTCCTGGTGAAGTTGTCCCTGGATCATGGGACCCTGGCAGTGGCAGGCTGCACAGGCTCCTGGGAGGGGAGGTGTGGATAGTGACCTGTGCTTGCACACTGGCTTCTTGGAGACTGCAGCAGCACCCTTAGCATTTCATTCCTGTCTCTGGTGTCCACGCTGATAGCTGCAGCTCGTGCTCGTCTCTGGAACTCATATCGGTGGTGCCCTGAATCCCCTCTCCTTGCACACCCAGAAACAATGGTCTCTTGCTTCTTAGCCAGGTCCAGACTTTTTCCCAGACTGCCTCCTGGCTAGCTGTGGCTCACTAGCACCCTTCAGGCTGTGTTCACGCAGACAACCCCAGTCCTCTCCCTGGGGTCTAACTTCCGAAGCCAAAGTCTTAGCTCCCAGCCTCCACCCACCCCAGCGGGTGAGAGACAAACCTCTCAGGTTAGTGAGTGCTGGTCGGCACCAATCCTCTGTGCAGGGATCTCTCCACTTTGCCCTCTGCACCCCCTGTTGCTGTGCTCTCCTCCGTGGCTCCAAAGCTTCCTCCCCACACCCACCATCTCCGCCAGTGAAGGGGCTTCCTAGTGTGTGGAAACTTTTCCTCCTTCATAGCTCCCTCCCAGAGGTGCAGGTCCCATCCCTATTCTTTTGTCTCTGTTTTTCCTTTTTTCTTTTGCCCTACCCAGGTACGTGGTGAGTTTCCTGCCTTTTGGGAAATCTGAGGTCTTCTGCCAGCATTCAGTAGGTGTTCTGTACGAGTCGTTCCATGTGTAGGTGTATTTCTGATGTATTTGTGGGGAAGAAGGTGATCCCGACGTGTTACTCCTCCGCCATCTTGAAAGTTCCCCCATGCCAGCATTTCTGCACTGACTTACAAAGCTGCCTTTGTCATAAACCAATTCTCTGTATCTATGTTTGTGGGGCTCTTTCTATGTTCATGGCCATGCTCTATTCATCTGTTTTTCTATCCCAGTGCTAACATTACACTCTCAGTCTCTTTTATTTTATAAAAAAAAATCTTGATATCTGAGTCTTTCTAGCTATGACATGTTATCTCTCTTCATTTAGTTAGCTCTTATGTCTTTTAATAATGTTTCATATTTTTACCCATAAAGTTATTGCATATCTCTTGTTAGATTTAATCCTCAGTAATATATTTCTTGTTTTGTAAATGGTCTTTTAATAATTAGATTTTCCACCTGTTTGTTGATGGTTATTGGAATACAATCCAATTTCATACACTGATTTTACAACTAACAACCTTCTGAGTTTTCTTATTAATTCCAATAATTTAGCTATAGGTTCTCTAGGGTTTTCTATGCACACAAACATATCAACTGCTCTATCTTAATATTTACTTCTTTACTCTTGTTTAATAAGCTTGTCTTAGGCAACCAGAAAAAAAATTGAACAGAAGTAGTGAGAGTAGGCACTCTGCTCTTCTTCCTGAAGTTAAAGAAAAGTATTTTTTTGGTTTCACAATTAAATACTGGATTCAGTATAGTTTTTAGTAAATACCTCTTATTATAATAAGGAAATTTTCTCCTCTTTCTAGTTTTTAGAAAATCTTACTCTTAAATATGTTTGAATTTAGCTAATGCAGTTACTGTTAAACTGTTTTCCACCTATATTTTGAATCACAATAGTAGGTTTTATAATGTTTATTGTCTTTGTGTTTGTGGTATAAAGCCACTGTGTTAATAATGTATTATTTTTTTATGTATCACTGGATTTAGTTTACTAAAATATTTAATATTTCAGCTTCTATGGTCAACAGTGAGATTAGTATATGTAATTCCTCTCTTAAATAATGTCTTTGTCTCTGTTTTGAACAAACTTATTACTAGATTTGAGACCAGCACTTGAATTCCTAGTCCTTGAAACAATTTCTACAATAGAATTTTAGTTCTTTCAATTTTGTTAGAATTTTCAATTAAAACTGCCTGGGCCTGGGGAGCTGTTTGTTTTGTTTTGCTTTACTTTTTTGATACAGTTTTAAATACAGATAGTTATGTTTCTACACAAGTTGTTCTTCTTCTTCCCAGATCACTTTTAATATAATTATTCCCCACCCAGGACATTGTCTACTTAATTTTTCCTTGAAATTTATTTTCCATACTGTATCTTGTAATTTATTGCTTAAAAAAACATTATGAATTTATGTTTTTTTAAAATTTTTATTGTACCAGTTTAGGCAAATATTTTTCTAGTCTATTATATTTTTAAAAATAAATATCCTCTTGAGTTTTTGTCTCTCTTAAAAAATGCATTTACCATTTGTTTTATTAATTTCTGCTTGTATCTTGCAACATTTTTCTTAGTTCATGCTTATTCTTTTTCTTTTTCTCTAACAGTTTGAGTTCAATAATAATACCATGTATTTTCTATTAATCATCTTTGCTAGTGTTAGTACAATTCTAAATATCCTCATGGTTCTTTTTTTGAGAAGTGGTATTATTCATTTCTAGGTATGGTCTAGTTTTTATTATACTTTCCCCTTTGAGTTATGAGTTGTACAGAAGTTTGCTTTGAAATTTCCTAGCATGCATACTTTTTAAAAATAAGTCATAATTTGTTTGTACTGTGGTCAGACTAAATAGTCTGAGGAATTTATTGTAATTTGTTTTAAGGTATAAATAATATAATCAACATTAATAAAGGTTCCAATATCAGTTAGTGTTTTGGGGTGAAGTGTTTGTGTATGTTTTTTAAATCAAGATGTTCTATAATTACAGCATTAAACTATTCTATATCCTACTTCTCTTCTATATATTTATGTCTCAGTTACTGAAAGAGATTGTCTTCATTATCTCCCATAACAGTAACGCATTTTTCATTTTCCACTTGTAATTCTGTCATCTCTTTTCTTTATATGTCCTGCAGCTCTGAGATAGAGACACACGTATTGAATTTTATATGTATATCTTTAGAAATTTCCTGGAGAAAGTTACCTATTGTCATTATGTTGACATTATTTTCCTTTGCTGATTATTTTTGTCTTAAAGTCTACTTTGTCTTAAATTAACACAACTTTTCTTTGCTTAATAATTCCTTTGGTTTGGTTAAACTTGGTTTAACATTTTTTAGCCTTGTACTTTCAACTTCTTTATGTTTTTCCTGATTCAAATATTAGATAAGAACTTGTATAGGCATTTCTCCAGAAAAAAAATATACAAATGTCTAACAAGCACATGAAAAGATGCTTGAAATCATTAGGAAATTGCAAACCCAAACTACAATGAGATATCACTTCATACCCTTAGGATGGCTACTATCAAAGAAACACAAAATAACAAGTGTTGGTGAAGATGTGGAATAGTAGGAACTCTAGTGCACTCTTGGTGGGAATGTAAAATGGTACAGTTGCCATGGAAAACAGTAGGCTGATTCCTCAAAAAATTAAAAACTTACCATGTAATCCAGCAATTCCACCTCTGTGTATATACCCAAAATAAATAAATCCATGTTTATAGCAGCACTATTCACAATAGCTAAAACATAAGGAGCCCAATTGTTCACCGATGGTTGAATGATAAGCAAAATGTAATATATACAGTTGACCCCTGAACAACACAGGTTTGAACTGTGCAGATCCATTTATATGTGGATTTTTTTCACTAAATACATACTACAGTACTACACGATCCATGGTTGGTTGAATCTGCAGACACAGAACCTCAGATATGGAGGGCTGACTGTAAGGTTATACTTGGATTTTCAGTTGCATGGGGGTTGGACAACCTAACCTCTGTGTTGTTCAAGGGTCAACTGTAAATTCACTGGAATATTATCCAGCCTTATAAATGAAGGAAATTGTGATACATACTATAACATGGATGAACATTGAGGACATTTTGTTAAGTGAAATAAGACAGTCACAAAAAGACATATATAGTATAATTCCACTTATATGAAGTTCCTAGACACAGAAAATGAAATGATGGTTCATAGGGGCTGTGGCGAGGAGGATGGGAAGTTATTGTTTAATGGGTATGCAGTGTTAGTTTTACAAGATAAAAAGAGTTCTAGAAACAGATGATGGTGATGGTCACACATTATAAATGTGTTAAATATCACTGAACTATACTCTTAGAAATGCTTAATATGGTAATTTTACATTTTCTGTATTTTACCACAAAAAAAATGGGGGAAAATGTAATATTTCTCAGATTGATTCAATCATAGAAATTCCTCAGATCACTAGATCTGCTAGCAGCACCCTAACTATTATACCATGGAAAACTCCCTCAAGGTTTGTAAATGGTGTTTTGATGCAGACTCTATTTCCTGATTCTTAAAACAATTTCTCCTCAAGGCCCTTAACTTATGTCTTTAGTTCCTTCCAGCGAGTGACACCAATAAATTTCATACTCTATGGGATTAGGGAGATTTCCTCCCAACTCACCCCAATAAACACACACACAGAGAGTCATGACTTCCTTTCTAAAGGAAGGAGGGACACCTTCTCTTAGGCTAGCTACTTGGCCTCCAGTCAATTCTGTGGGGAAGACAGTTTTCCTCCCCAGAGTCCAGAGAGGTAGTTTGGAGAAGGGCAATTCTTCCTCAGGAACTTCATCTCCCCCATATTCAGAGGCTCCACAGATAAACATTTGCACTCTGCTCTTGCACAACTGGGACACATCCCAGTCAAGAGCTTGTAAGGGTCCAGATGACCCTACTATTCTGATTCTTTAAGCTATTCTAAATTAAATACTTGGGGAACTCCCTAGTGGTCCAGTGGTTAAGACTCCACACTTCCACTGCAGGGGGTGTGGGTTTGATCCTTGGTCAGGAAAGTAAGATCCCACATGCCGAGTGGTGTGGCCAAAAAATATTTTTTAAAAAATTAAAAACAGATTTTAAAAAATAAAGTAAATGCCTGGGTGTTTGCTTGAATAAAACCTACTTAGACATTTAGTCTCCTTTGGTTGCTGTACAAAGGACATCTTCCTGCATTTGGGGTAGATGGATATTCTGGACAAATGAAAGCTCTAAGGCCTGTGGGGCAGGTCCGTTTGTCTTCTCTTCCTCTTCCTCTTCCTTCATCTGCACACACTTGGGATGAAGTTCGGAGGGAACCGCCACAGGAAGTGAGGCCAAGCATCTTCCTTGAAGGGACCTGAATATCCAGAACCCAAGTGAGAGGTATGCAGGTCCATGGGAGAAATGCATCAAGCACCCACATTTCACCAAGGACAACAACGCAGAAGGAGGGAAAGACAAAGGTGAGTTTGGGAGTCACTTGCAGTGATGAGGACAGAGTTTAGAATAATTGCAATGACTCTACAGGGTAGACTTGGTCTGTCTTTGAACTTTTGAAGAAGTGAGTTTTGAAAAGGGGAGGAGCTAGGTTCAGTTGAAGCCTTTTTGGAAATCCCTGGAGCGATGCTTATGCCATGCAGATGGGAGAGAGGCAACCTAGAGTAGAGGATTACACAGTGGGTTTCTGTGTTGGAATAAAGTAACTTTAATTGCATTTAACCAAAGATTTCAGCTTGGGTAATGGAGGATCAGTTAGTAAGCCAACTTAGAGCCAATATTGGGGTTTTACTAAATTTTAGAGGCAGTACTGAGACACTATGAAATTCCATCCAAAGAAATCAAGATCAAAATGAGGCCTGTTGAAAGTAATTCTTTCTGTTTTCTGCCACGTTGACTGAACTGCAGGAATATTAGAAACAGGAAAGTGTTTCAAAAGCCACCATAGTAGCTGGTAGAAGCTGGAAGTTGGGGAGAAAACCAGCTGACCATAAAAATGGATACAGACGAAAGATGCTTAAAAACAAACAACCAAACAGACACATGGAGCCAAGTGCAGTGGGTTAAGGAGAGAGAAATCACTCAAAGTCCCAAGAGTCCAGGAAGAAAACAGTGACTTTCCATGGTGGCCAACAAAGACTGTGTAGGTCTCTGGCTACAAGGCTGGAGTTAGTGGATGGGCCACGTAGCCCTGTCTTCATTCACTCACTCAACTTTTACTGAGTGCCAATCATTGTACTAAGCACTAAGATACAAATATTTATTATGAAAATCAGTCTGTGTCCTTTAGGTGTTCACAGTGCACAGGAATACATGGACAGGTGAGAGGACAGGTACACCAGCTATCTCCAGAACTATCACAAAGCTGAGTGCAGTGTCCCAGGGAGTCTCTAGGACCAGTGCCTAACCAGGTCAGGAATGATGGTGAAATTAAGGGCTCATTTGAGTGCTAAGAACAAGTTAGATCCCAGTTCTGCCTTCTCTGGTGTGGTCGATGTCTCAGGTTCTTCCTTGCACATGGGGCTCTGAGGATGGTGCCCAGGAGGGTCACACGTTGCCTTTATAGTAATGTCCATGTAAGTACAAATGGCTCAAACTGACATTTTCCTCAGGATGAGGTTTGATGAATGATTATCATTCACTAGAAAGAAAGAGACCGTCGGGCACAAAGGGGTGAGCATGACATGTGGAGAGGAAGGGCACAAACTCAAGCACAGGGCAGAACCAAAGCAAAAAGGTGAGCTTCTGTGACTGCAAGTTTGAGATGCAAGACTTTTGCCCCAGTTAATAGGTTAACATTCTAATCTTTAAGGAATCTCATGCTATCACATCACAAACATGATTTCATGTCAACCTAGGGGTGTCTGGAAGGATCTGGGCTTCTCATGTTCTCATTTTGCTGAAATTTCCATTCACCATAGGGACACATCCAGTTCCACAGAGTCTATGATCCCTCCCTGGGATCGAGTGTGACCAGCTCTGAACACTGCTTCCTCGCCCCAGAGCTGCTGCTTCCTTTGGTGCTGTGACCTTTGCACCAGAATAATATAAAAATGGAAATTTGCTCAAAACTTCACACATGCTCACCCGACCACCACACAATGGGACTTCCATCTGGATTCTCCTCCAAGCTTTTCCTTTAGTCCACAGGTCTTTTTCTCTGTACTAGAATTTATTAGTGTAGTTTCCCAACTGCTACATCTCCTTTCAGAAAATCAACTATTTCGAAGGAACAGGAATTGATGGTACAGGTACGGGAAGTGGGAGAAGGAAAGGAAGGCAGTCAATAAACTCTGCACCATTATTGATTCATTCATTGACTTCCAGCAGCCATTGTTTGAGGATATTCCCAAGGAGTGTTAATTCCTTGCCCTTTGCTGTCTTTGTGGAGAGTGATTGTCCTTCACTTTGGAAGGAGCTCTGGGTCAACAAGATGCATATTCCAGGAGTATGAGGCCAGCTGGAGGAGTCTGGGGAGGTATGGCCTTGAACAATTGACTGACACTGACCACACAGCTACAATATGCTAGGCCTGGAGAAAGCTGTCCACCTTGGTTCCCCAGCTTCTCCATTATCTGTCAGGGGCTACAGGAAAATCACCCAGATTTCCAGGGCCACAGCTTTCTCTTGGGAAAGACCACAGGGTCTTTCCACCTCTGAAATTTTTTGAAAATTCATTGAACATAAAACCACCGAACAGTTCCCCTCTAAATGCACTCTATATATTGCACCCCAAAAGTGCATTTCTTCCTGGTTTTCTGAGTTTCCTCTCTAGATCTCCTGCTCCATTTCTGCCACACTTTCAGACTGTAGAATTTGTATTGCCACTCTTAGAGAATTAAAACATTTAAAAAAAAAAACAGAAAAAAATACAAGAAAGTCACTTCTACAGTCAAGTGTTACCCTACTTCTCTGTAGAAACATCTGCACTACCCACAGTGATCCTGTGATCCCCTGGCTATCCCCCCTCTCTGAGGTACTCTTCCAAAAGATCAGTTTACCCTTCTACACCTGTTTTCCTACAGGCTCAACAAGCTAAGTAGTGCTGTGTTTTTAGAATCACAAGGTCTTTGTTGTTGGCTTGGTGTAATCATCCCTCCATCTTTGGACACCCAGCCTATTTTTATACCATATCCCAAGACCTTCTCTGATGGATGTAAACAACACCATGAAAGGATATTGTACATTGGAGTAAACATACATTTTCTGAACTGATTAAATGTGGCTACAGTCTTGAAATGGTGTGGTAGAGGTTGCTTAGTTTTCCCCAAATCCATCTTCTTTCCTCTAGAGCACAAGATAGACAAAGTTTCCAACCTCCTTTTCATTTAAGTATGGTCAGGTGACAAAGTCCTTGTCTACAGAATGCCAGAACGTGATAGATGACACTTCCAGAGCTAACCTATAAAATCTGCATCCTTAGATGCTCCAAGGAGGGTAGAGCTCCCAGATCGAAGAAGCCTGAGTGCCAGCTCACAGAAACATCTGGTTGGACTTCCCATGAATGAAAGTCAACTTCTCTTGGGTTAAGCCACCAAGATTTGGGGGTCTTGGCTGTTACTGCATTAGTGAGGGTCTGCAGGAAACAGATGGCACTCTTAAAACCCTAAACAAAGAAAGTTTGATAAGGGTTATTTACAAGGTAAGACAGGGTTAAGGAAAACAGGGCTTAAGGATTGCATCCCAGAGTTCACAAACCCCGGAAGCTGTCACCTCTTCTTGATGTGAAGGACAGGGGAGGGAGCTGTTACTGAAACCTGGAGAGATCTGTGGCTGCAAGAGGAAGCCTCCAGGGAACAGCAGGAAGTGAGCTGGGACTAGGGGCACCTCACTCACTCCCCCCACCTGCGGATGCCCTGCACCTCATTCCACTGACAGACCCAACTTGAAGCTGGAGGACCAGGGAACCATTCTGATGCAAGTTGTAGGGCTTAGCCTGGGTGTCACAGAGTGCACTGTGGGTGGGGAGTGGAAATCTTGAAAGGGAAACAATACATTCTCAGCACAGTTATTTTAAACAAAACAGGGAGATGGTGGTTTATCAGCGGGTCATAACAAGCTTGGTTCAATCCACAATCTAGCATCTTAATCCCCCATTTCTTCTCTAAAATGATCTCCTGGGGAGAGGCTGGGGTTCGATTACCACTAAGAAGTTCCAGTTGTTCTGCATGTCTATGGCAGATCTTCAGCACTTTATTTCCATTGCAACTTTCCTTAATTCCAGGAGACTCTGAAAACTACCAGCAGGTTTTCACTGTTCTTGAATAATTTCTAAACCTTTCTTTTCAGTCTTATTTCAATTAAATTCAACCCTCATTTATTGTTCCCCACTCTATGCCATCCAGTGAGATGGGTAAGCCTAGACTGCTAACTTCACCGCCTATTTATTCCCCAGACATTTAGTGAACATCTATGCATAGGTGTGAAATAACACAGTTAACAGTCTGCTTAGGCTCTATGCAAGGCTCTATGTTGAGCATCGGGCTGGGTACTTGCAATTAAAATTCAAATAAAACATCGTCTCTCACCTTATGGAACTTGCAGTCGATAGTACATAGTGAGAGGACATCGAAATCTTTAGAGTCACTTGCCCTGGGTTCAGACCTATCCCTGCTCTTCTTAGCTGTGTGATAGAAAGGGAGTTGCGTATACTCCTAGAGTTCTCAATTCTCAAGTAGCAAATAGTTGGAGGGACAGCAATACCTTAGTCAATTAATTGGTTGTAGACTTAAATGAGATAAAGTGGACATATGTCCTCTCACATAGCAGATGACCACTGCAGGAAAAGTATTATTTTCAGTAGCTGGGAGGTAATGGGTCTGGGTAGAATGGGCAGAGCACAAGTATGAGTCAGCTGGAGGAATGGGCAGAGATGAGAGAAGGTCATCCCTCTATAAAGGATAAGGAGAGAAAGTGACATGCAGAGGGTCACCATGTGGCTGATCTCATCTAGCTTGAGAAAGATCTGAACAGTTATTGCCTTAAGGTAGATTTCAGTGTCCACTAAAATAGAGACGATGGTGAAAGGTGCAGAGAATGTGGTAGGAAGGAAGAGCTTTCCTCTGTAGGTCTGAGTTGCTTATTTTTGCACTTAGTTCCTGTGAAGTTAAGGCTGGACAGGGGTAGACAGATCCTCTCAAAGTTCACTCTACATCCAGAAACTCAAGGCTACAGTAATAAGAATAAGATGGATTCTATTGCAATGGGTGAGTGATTAATAAATCATCATCATCATCATCAAATCAGCTAATACTTTGGAGCACGTACTACGTGCCAGCTCTACTTTAACTGCTTCATATGGGTTATCTTATCAGGTCCTATTATGGTCTTTATTTTACAGTGGTACCTTTTACAGTTTACAGTTGAGACTTAGCGAGTTTAAATACATGTTCCCAAACTCATGCATTTCCTGATAGTGGAGGCAAGATCCACCATCCAGGACACAGTCCACCGAGTGTAGTTGCGCAGTCCTCTGTCTACACAGATTGTGGGGAGGGAGAACGAGCACCCTCACCAGATGGTTCATGGGAAAGGACCTAAGTCCTCTAGGGAGAGCAGATAAACATCAAACTGATGGAGCAGGCTTTGGGCCTTAGGAAAATTCTGAAATCTTAGCCAAACTTCTAGCACTTCCAAAAACTGTATCACCACAGTGAAACAACTGCAGCTGAGGGTGTGTAGACAGAGGTGCACTCGTCTAGAAATTGATTCATTAATTCAGCCATTTTAGCAAATGCTCCTTGAAAGCTTATGACACGCTGGGCACAGTACTGGAGAATCAACATCCATAAAACTCTCCCGTTGCCCTCAAGGAGTTCACAGTGCGATGAGTCCTGTAAACCAGGATCTCTCCCCCATTCCCTGAGGGGCAGTGAAGGCTGGTGGTAGGAGGACCTCGTCTGTAGGTAGATAACCACAACCTCCCCGCCAAGGCAGCCCTCACAGCTGCTCATTAGGAAGCCCATCCAGGCATCCCTCCCAGGAGTGAACTAAACATCAAAGGGAAGCACAGGGGCAGAAGAAGCAGATTCAACTTTTAGCCCAGAGACCAGAAAAGGAGATAGCAGAGAGCAGAGAAAGGAGCAAAGATAAGGCAGCAGAAGCTAGCAATTAATGAAACAAAAGTAGCCTGTGTGTTTAGTGCGCCAGGCATGGGAAGCGGTGCTTGGGGTTTAACTGGAATTCTAGCAGTCCTGCCAGTGGAGCCAGCCTGGGAGAAGGAGACCCAAACCAAAAATGGACACCCTACTGCAGGAAGAAGGAGCAGGGCCAGAGGCTGGTGGAAAAGAGGTAAGACACAGTTGGAGAAAGGGGAAGAAGGCAACAGGAGAAGGAAAGGGAAGTCAGTATAGAAATCATCTTGACATCACTGCATATGTGGACCAGTGTTTATGTTAGGGAACCATTGACTCAAGTCGCCCGCCTTGGCCAGGCACAATAATAACCGCTTGCATGAGTTGTCTCACAACTGGAGGTCCTGATAAACATGGTGCTGCCGTGGATAATTAACTGGGAGAATTCAGGAGGGGCCAAGAGGAGGGAGAAAATGCCAGCCCATAATATGTCCTGCCAACCTCCCAGAAATTCTGGTGCTGGAAACCATCTCAGCTGAGAGATGGGCGCACCACCAGGAAGGACAAATATGGGTCAAGCAACATGACTGACCAGAGACAACCCAGAAAGCTAACCCCATGACCATAAAACCAGAGACTGCGAGCCATGTGGCAGAGTCATTCCCCTGGGTTCCCTTACCTTGATGCTCCCCACGGGCATCCCTTCTCAATAAAGTCTTTTGGTTTGTCAACACATGTGTCTTCAGACAATTCATTTCCCAGTGTTAGACAAGAGCTCGCTCTCAGGCCCTGCCCTTCTGGTAAGTTATGGCTAGGTAGGTTTTTTGTTTTTGTTTCTTTTAATCTAGCAACAGAAAATAAAGGTAAATGCCATGAGAGACTTACCTTCTAATCATTTGAACCAGGAGATGTTTTGTACATCTGGCAGGAAATCCATCGATTTATGCCTGTGCTTCCTTGCTCACTAGTTGCACTTGCTCCTGGCTTTTGCTCTGGCTTGTTTGCCACAGAGACAGGAAAACTGGCTCTGGTTACCTCCAGCCCTTGCCAGGCACCTGCAGCCAAAGAACTTGAGTGGAACGGCGGTCCTTGGGGACGGCTGCCATGTCTCCTCTCCAACCCGCAGACCAGGAATGGGCATCCCTCCCTATGAGGAGATGCCACACAAGTGCTTTGGGACCTCTCTCCACAGTTGTTGGAAAGCAGTTTCCAGCAAAACTAGTCTTTTAAAAAAATTTTTTCCTAGAGTCTCTCTGTTATTAGAAAGGTATATGTTTGAGATGTAACTCTGGTTTTCACATCTCTCAGTCAGTTTTCCTGTCACTTCCCCTGGATCCTAACAGAAAGCTCATGACAGGCAATTATGTGCTTGCTGTGGATGAAGTGGGCAAACGTCAACTCCTCAGACTCAGAGGGTCCGAGTGCCTTTCTGGATGCTTTCTTCAGATTAAATTCTGCACAGAAGCAGATCCTGGAGGCTCTCCTCCAGACAGACTGTGGGTAAAACCTTATTGTTTATCTAATTCATCTCCTCACCAATTTGTTTTAGCAACCCATCCATCACCTCTCTTCCACAGCCACCTCTCCATCTATTTCCACGTGCAGCTAGATATTGCACGAGGCTGGCTGGCAGAAAACATGGCAACTTCTCTCATCTTGGGCACTTGCGGTGAATTATTCACAGCTCTGTAAACCCTGTGTGCTAAGTGAGGTTCCCAGGGCCTAAATTGGAAAGATTTTGCATGAGAATGGGCTTAAGGGTGGGTCTTATAGTGAGAGCTGTTCACTTTCTCCTCTGCACAGAGGGAAAAAGGAGAAAGAAGGTATATCAAGACGAAGCAATGGTGGTCTTAGAAGCAGTATCTGAAGGAAACTTTGAGGATGATAAATTATGATGTGGTCTGCACTGAAAAGTCGTAGCAGTGCCCCAAGGAACTTAGAAGTAAATTTTGATATAAAAAATGCTTAAATGAAAAAAAAAATAAAAATGCTTAAATGAATAATCTGATTGCATAATGGAACTCTAACCATGTTAATAACACACTAACAATAGTAAAATCAATAATTAAAAAATAAAATTAAAAATAAAAAATCATCATTAGAATTTTTAAGAAGTTCCGAGAGCCAACATAACCTAGCAAGCTTTCCCCGCACCCTGGGGTTTTTTTCTCATTATATGGTTTCCATGGCATCTCCCAACATCAGGACCTGCAGGACTACTGTTGGGATTTCGACTCTAGGGACACAATGCCACTTGCTAGCTGTGTGACTGTGGGAAAGTCATCCAGCCTCCGTTTCCCTGCTGTATGGTGGGGATAACAATAGCGCATCCCTTACAGAGTTGCAAGGATCTTGGGATAACATTCGTCAAGCAGTTAGCAGTGAGTCACAGCAAGCAGCCAGCAACTGCTGTTTATTCTTCCTTCTCTCTCTCATCCACTTCCCAGAGCACTTCACTGTATCCTGGTCAGACCCAGAGGCCTACTGCCTGCCCTTCCCCCTCTGCCTTGGCGCTGCCCTAAACGCTGTGCATCGTGACTGCTGCTGACATGCCAGCCACATTCTATAACCCATTCTGGAGAGTGTTGTCACTTGGATTGGACCCAGGATCCTAGCTGCTGAAATGTTTTAGAAAGGGGGCTCCTTGGAATGCCATGTGGCCCCATGCCGCCTAAGTGACCACTTGGCATTTCACTAAGTAGAGATTTCTGTCATAGCTCATTCCTGTGAAGGTGAATTTAGGTGCTGTATTCATTTCGATTGCTGCCATAACAAATTGCTCACATTCTGTGGCTTAAAACGACCCACATGTATCATCTTGCTGTTCTGGAGGTCAGAAGTCTGACGAGGATCTCACTGGGCCAACATCAAGGTGGCGGCAGCTGCCTTCCTTTCTGGAGACTCTTGGGGAGAATCTTTCCCCATTTTTGCCAGCTTCTAGAGGCCACCACATTACTTGGCTTGTGGCCTCTCCCTTTGTCTTCAAAGCCAGAAATGTCACATCTCCCTCTGACTGACCTCACTGGGAAAGTGTCTCCATTTTTAAGGACTCATGCAATTAGACTGGGTCCACCTGGAGAATCTAGGCTAATCTCCCAGCTCAAAATCCTTAACTTAACAACATCTGCAAAGTCCCTTACTCCACATAAGGTCGTATATTCACAGATACTGGCCTGGATGTCTCTGGGGGCCATGATTCTGTCCCCCACAGGTGTAGGCACTGATATAGGTGTGTTGATGCCAAAGACCGCACCTGATTTCATGGTGGATGTTTTGGAAAATTGTTGGAGCCACTTGAGATGCCCAGGATGCCATTCCCCCAGGGGTTGGCCCACCCTTTCCTTTCTAAGTCCTGGTTGGGATTAGAGCCATTCTGACCTAGGTGTCCCCACCAGTCCTTTTGTTGGCCTGACTGCCCATTCAGAGACTGACCAGTACATTTAATTGGGTACCCTCCCAGTCAAATAGCCTCGGCCCACTTATTGTACTGTACCTGGTGTGTCCAGCAGACAGGACCAGAATGAAGTACAGCAAAAGGTTCTTCTCACTGTGTGACCTTCTTCTCTTCGGGATATTTTCCTAGACTGGGGGGGGGGGATTTCTAAGACCCAATCACCCCTCCTTCTAGAATTGGGATTCATTTTCAGGGAGTCATCACTGAACCTGTTTTTGTCAATGTTTTGATCCACAGGGGCTGTAAATGTGAAGGCTATTTGAATCTGTGAGGCTATAATAACTTTGGGACTTCCTTTCTCTAAGATGGAAATTACATTACATAAATGCATGTAAAACTGCAATTTTAAACAGAAAATAACTAGGCTGAATAACCAAATATATATATATATAATAAACATCTCAAAATGTAGCCTATCTTATAAGTCCTAAAGTACAATTCTCTTTTATGAAACAGACACTCAACGAATATTTCTATCTTTAAATCATGGAAATGTTGACTTCCTACTTTCCGTATCAGGTATCATTTCTGGATCTTAGTGATAGAAAACCATTTCAGGTTTAAACAAAATTTGAAGAGTCATTCTATTGCCCCTCACCTCTCACTCCCTTAAAATTACTTTTCAGAAAACATGAAAGGAATTTAGAATTTTACTTTGAGTTAAAACTATAGTCAACTTTCTTAGATAGCCATCAATGTCATCCCATATAGGACTCGGAAGCAGAGACTCAGAATTCAAAGTTATTTTCATTGCATCAAAGGAAAGTGGGAAACCTTTCCCCCCTCTCACCTTGCTATGATCTCTGAATGGTAGGATGTAGAGGCCACATTTAACCAAGAATCAAGGGAGGATTGGGGAAGATTGAGTTTGTGAGGCTGAGTGAATGCCAGAGTTAGGCTGAGACACTTCATGGTGGCAAAGTCACTTGCTGAAATGCTACAAGTAGCGGATCACCTGCCACATGGGGATGGTAATAAATGATTGTTTCTTTATGGATGAAAGGTTACAGATGCTATAGCACCTTGGCGTGCCCATGCTGACATTACCTGGAGGGTACCACACTGAGGTATGAAACACAAGAATTGTATATTATTTTGGGTTCTGTGGCGTGACCTCATGGACATTATTGAATTTCTCTGTGTTTTCATTTCAAAGCCATTATTGATGAGCTCTACCCTACTGCCTATGAGAAGAGCTTGTGTCCAGCAGA
This sequence comes from Grampus griseus, assembly GCF_964374135.1. Taxonomy (NCBI): domain Eukaryota; kingdom Metazoa; phylum Chordata; class Mammalia; order Artiodactyla; family Delphinidae; genus Grampus; species Grampus griseus. The sequence goes on along the minus strand of NC_139019.1, from coordinate 4,730,120 downwards.
CAATAAGGGGACAGTTTCATCTGTGAGATTAGATACACATTGTCATCTTAAAGAACAATTCTGGACAGGTGAAGATTTGTGTCAACCTAACACCTACAGGGTAATCTAGCTTGAATTGCAGAGGAATCCAAAGATGAGTTTTCCCATCACTCCTGATCCCACCCATCATTTAGTTCCATTTCTTTAAGGCATATGGTAACTCTGTTCTTTAATTGAGATATTCAGCTGAATGAGAAAGAGAACAGGGCTTAGATTCAGTATGCTGGGGCTGGCAATGCAGCACTGCCACTTCCTGACTGTGTGATTTGAGTTAATCATTTACCAATCTATAAATGTATAATACGTATGATAATATTTACCTTAAAGTATTGTATTGAAAGTGGTGGTGTTTGTTAAAACAATTTCTAATTTCATAGTGATTCATTGCCAGAATTAATATTCCCATTTTACCTTTTACGTGGTTTTTCAACCTTCATACACAACCCTTCCCTGAATGCAAGCAAAGCACCATCTGTTTTTATGATAGTAGAATTCTTTGCTAAGAAAACATAGCTTTGTATACATTTTAGATGAAGATATATTTTAATTTCTCCCCTGAATCTTGATTAAATGCCAAAGGCTGTGCCACCTTCCCTAAATCCGCCTTTATTTTTGTAATATATCTAGTGAGGGGAGAGCTCTGCTTTGTCTCATAGCTTTCTCCTTTCATTCTTCACTTCAATGGCAGAAACACTTGGCTATTAGGCAGAATAATTATAACACATAGTGTTTTTATATTAAAAATTATTGTAAATGTACGTATACACCTGTGATGGTTAATTTTATGTGTCGACTTGGCTGGGACATGGAGTGCGCCTATATTCAGTCAAACATTGTTCTGGGAGTGTCTGAGAGGGTTTTGTGGGTGAGATTAACATTGAAATCAGTGAACTTTGAGTAAAGAAATTTGCCCTCCATAATGTAGGTGGGCCTCGTCCAATCAGTTGATGGCCTGAATAGAACAGAGGACTGGCTTCCCCTGAGCAAGAGGGAATTCTCCCCCAGATGACCTTCAGACCTCATGTGGAACACTGGCTGTTCCTGATTCTACAGAAGAAAGACTGCCTTTGGACTTGATTTGGAACTCCAGCTCTCTGGACTCCAATCTGGAGGCCTTCAGAATGGAACTGCAGTACCAGTTTCCCTGGGTCTCCAGCCTGCTGGCCCACTCTGAGATTTTGGATTTGCCAGTCTCCATAATCCCATGAACCAATTACTTGTGATAAATCTCTGTATACACACAGACACACACACACATCCTACAGTTCTGTTTCTCTGGAGAACACTGACTAATACAGCACCCTAATTCAGGAAAAAATTCACAAGATACTGTTTTTTCTTATCTGTAAGTAATTTTGAAGTGCCTCATATTCTGTGTTAATTCAAGAACCTTACAAAATGCAGGGACGGGCCCAGTGCAGTAATAACGGTGAAGTAACACAGAGCAGCACAGTGTGATAAATGCAGGGGAAAAGAACAGGACAGCATTTTAGCATATTTCTAAGATCAGTGAGTGCATTAAAAAATAGGTTATTGACAATGTTGATTTTATAGATTTCAGTGGCTTTCTATATGTGTTTTCTTAAGGAAAATCATGCATTTATAAAAGGAAGTTAATGTATTTTGGCTTCTAAACACCTAAAGCAATGAGCTTTCTGATGTTATACATGTAAAACAAACAAACAAACAAAAAATGAAAAATAGTCCTATTTTGAAAGTTTCAAGAGGCTCCTGGCAGATTGGCTTAAATGAGGATTATATGTTCAGTGACAAAATCCTGATACAGAACTACAAAAATAGAATAAGGTAAATAATGTGACAATTTGTAAATATGTTAATATTCATTCATATATATATACATGCATATATGTATGTGACTTTTACATGAATATATAATATGTTAATATTTTATATTTGTTATGTTAATATGTTAATATTCATTCATATGTTAAACATGTTAATGTTCATTCATATGTAAATATGTTAATATTCATTCATATATATACATGCATATATGTATGTGACTTTTACATGAATATGTAATATGTGTATGAAACAAATGCCCCTGGTTATGGACTTCTCTCTTGGTGTGCAGTGTGCCTGCTCAAGCGTCAGATCTGCAGCCACAGCCCACTGCCTGCACTGGGAGGTGCTCAGCAACGTTTTATCAAGAGGAGTATCTATGCTTTTCCAGTGTTTTTCAAGTTTTCTACCATTTTGGGTAGAAATGGTCTTCTATCATTAAGTGAAATAAAAATATTTAACATGTGTGTTGTGAAAATATGCTAAAATGTTTATTTTGGATTTGCTTAGTACAGTTGGATTAAAAAAGACAGCGGATTCAATCTGAGGGGGTGTCCTTGATCCCAGGCAGTGATTCTGGCTCTGGCTACACAATCACACAGAGAGATGCAGCTGGAAAGCTCAGAGGGAGCCCGGCACCAGGAATGGGAGGGCGCCTCCCCACAAGCTGCCTCTGTGATGGGTAGACAACCACGCTGCCCTTGTTCTTTGAAGCTGAGGTGTTGCTGCCGGGCTGGGGTTGAGACAGTGCTGGCCACTAGAGAGTGCAGCTGAGCTGGGCAAATTCAAATTCAACCAAACCCCATCTCACAGGAGACGTTTAGAAAGGGTCCTGGGGATTCAAGGGCTGGCAAGGGAGAAGAAAGCATTGCATTCATTGCCAAGTGCATTTCATTTTTAAATATAACAGAGTTATGCATGAATTTCTTCCCTAGGACAAAATAGCATTATTTGAGAATGAGGGCTCCCAAAGTTGCCCTCTTTCCTGACACACATTATTGTAATTGAAAGCTCAGTTGTTTTTGTCCAAAATTACATAAACAGAGAGGCAAGGCCAAGAGACCTTGATACAAATAAAAGTCATTACATTTTCTTGTTTTGTTACATGATTCAAGTATCTGACAAACACAAGTGCAAAAAAAAGATAAGCATCTCATAAATTAATGGAAGTTCTAGGCAGTGCGCCCAGGCTGTGGTCATGGATGGTTACTCCATGTCTCTGGCCAGGAGATCACTGCCACTTTGGTGTGGGTGTGTGGGTAGAAGTGGGTGGTAGCAATATGGTGCTTTAAAAGGATGTGGGCTTGGACCCAGCAAGAAACACACATATTTGATCAATGCCACATCTACTTTCTGCACCTTCATCATCACCTGGTATTTATTCAGTTCTCACATGCAGAGGGATCATATTTATTGGTGTCATTTTCACCCAAATGTATGCCTCACTTTTCCTCTGAAGAAGCGTCAGTGGGCCCAAGGACAGGGGGGCTGTAGGAGAGATAAAGAGTGCTCCATTTGTGATAAAAATAAAATGCCAAACCATCATGGAGCACAAAGGTGTGGGACTCCTCACCCCAGCCCAACCCAGCCTCTGAAACCTTTGTACTTTGGTAGGATGTGGGAGACAAAGGTTTAGATGTCGGTGGGACAACAAGACCTCCTGGTTCCTTATGCCTGGCAGATATAAGGGATTAACTGTGCAAACCCACACAAGGCCAGGGAGACTTTCATGAAACAGAGAAAGACTCCCATTCTGAGGAGGTATCCTGTTAAGATAAGTACTCAGGCCTGGGCTCCATCAGCCTGGCTGTATGCCTGGCCACGTCTATGCTATAAAGTCCTGGACAAGTTGCTGAATGTCTCTGAGCTCAGTCTGCTCATCTTCAAAATGGGGACAACAGGGCTTGCTCCAGAAGCTTGTGACATGACCTGGGAAATACTGAGACAGGTCCTGCCATATGGTGTGTGTATGAGTTTTCTATCACCGCATACCAAATGACCGCACACTGAGAGGGTTAACCACACACGCATATATTAGCTCACCATTTATCTGGCCAGGAGTCCAGGCACAGCTTACCTGGATCCTCTGTCAGGTCCCACAGGCTGCAATTAAGGTATCTGTAGTTGTCTTCTCACCCAAAGGCTTGACCAGGGAAGACTGCTTCTGAGAGCCGCCGGGTAGATGGAAGAATTCAGTTCTTTGCAGCTGTAGGGCTGAGAGCTTTAAGCTTTGCTGGGCATTGGCTGGAGCCTGCCCTCACCTCCTAGAGTCCACCTGCAGCTCCTTGCCATGGGTTCCTCCCCCACCCCCAACCAGAGGCAGTTTACGATGTGACTGTTTGCTTCTTCAAAGCTAGCAAGGGAGTGAGAGCAAACGTACGTGGTGTAATCACAGGAGACTCCATCACCTGGTACACATTCTATGATTAGAGGCAAGCCCCAGGCCCCATCCATACTCACAGGGAGGGGATTTCACAAAGGCTCGAGCAGAAGGAAGTGGGGATCATGGGGCCACCTTGGAGTCTGCCCACCATCACATGTGCTCAGTAAAGAGTGGTCAAGGCTCTGAATGTTTGTATTGTGATTTCACATGTCTGAGTTGATACGGAACCATTCTTCAAACACTGGCCACGTGGTCCACCCAGGTTCACAGTGTAAATGTGGCCAGAAAAGGTCAGATCCTACACACTGCCAAGAATCAGCTGGCAAGTTCTATCAGAGGAAGGTTATATGTGGGAGACTATGAATGCATGGTTTCATGCAACATATACATTTAACATAGAATATTTGTCTATACAATTTCTCAAACATTGTTTAAATAAAATATATTCTGAAGGTCAAGGTATGTCTCTAGTGCAAGGAGTAATGAAAAATTTTCATTCGTATAATTTATATATACCTTTTGTGTATTTATATATATATATATATATATATATATATATATATATATATATATATTACATGAATTCCGTAGCTGTTACACAACAAGAAAACTATCGTCAAATGTACTCAGATGCAGAGAGTGAGAAACAAGGGTTAATTCCATCCCCCTCGTCAGCACTGAGAAAGGAGTCCGCTGACCAGTGAAGTGGACTTACCCAGATGACCTTTCTCTAAACCAGCAAATCATTTTCATCAATCAGAGCTGTGAGGAATGCACGGCTGCTCAGAGGAAAGGGTTGGTTAAGTTACAGGACTGCGGCAAGAAGGGGCGTGTGCTGTGGTTTCCCTGCTGCTGACTTGTCCCTGTGAAAGTCAGATTTTACACATACAGGGACATCCTCCAGAGAAAAGGCTGTGATCAGTCGTGTGGCCCCTCCCCAATGCCAGAGGAGCCTCCTGTGGAGGAGCAGGGATGCACACGGCTGTTTTACCATCCGGCCCCAGCAAACCAATGTACCCCACCATCTGAGGATGCATAAACGTTTCCACAGGCTACAAAACAACACTGCTTTAATGGTGAAGTGTCATCTGGTACTATGCAAGGGCAGAAAAGACCCAGGTGGTCCTAAAGCAGGACGGAGTGGTAGGCGGAGCAGAGAGGTAGGCAGGTCGGGAGGACCTGGGTCTGGTGCTGGTTCCACCTCTCAGTGGCTGCAGGACCTGAGGCTGACACTTACCCTGCTGAGCTTTAGTCTACTTGCCTGGAGAAAAGCTAATGATGCCCACCTACAGGATGTGTACAAGCATTAAATGACCACAAGAAGCTAAGTGATACATGCATTTGTATAAATAAAATTTCATATATGTGTATACGTAGGGACATAGATGTGTGAATTTATGGGGGCATATGGATGTGTATGTATGGGGATATGGGGAGATATATATATATATATATATATATGCGTGTGTATAATATATGGGAATAGATGTCTGGTGCAAACAGATATAGATGCATGTGCATGGGTGGGGTTATGTATTTGTGTACACAGGGGAATATGTCTGTGAACATATAGGCACTTATGTCTCCATATACATATAAATATAGTTATGTGTATATATGAGGGTATGCATCTGTGTACATATGGTGATATTGCCAGTGTATAGATTAGATCGATAGACAGGTAGATAGATAGATAGATGGATAGGTAGATAGAGAGAGTTTGTGTTTGCCTACATACAGATATATAAGTATGTGCACAATGGGATGTATGTGTTTATATGAGGATATGTGTATGTGTATAAATGGGGATACATGTCTGCATATATGTGGGAACATACACCTCTGGGTGTACACAGGTATAGGTTTGTGCATATATGAGATGTATGTGTGTGTTTAGATGGGATATGTGTAAGTGCATATATCTGTGTACACATGGGAATATACATCAGGGATACATGCACACATGGGGAAGTGTGCATGTGTTCATGTGAGTCTCAAATGTGAAGCTCATTCAGTTGTCCCGTAATGGCTGTTATTATTGTTGTTGAACTTGGACCTGCCTTCTAGAAAATGGTCCTGTGCTAGACAAATGAACGACTACATGAAATTCACACTTCAGGCAGCTTGGGGTCAGCTATGTGGCTGTGTTTGGACTTGAAAATAAGACCACGAAAGGTGAAACAAATCTGGGCTGTTGAAGTTGTTGGTAACGAGACAGACCTGGGGCTGGACTAAAGCCGTGCGGTAAAAATGGAGGGGAGGACACACACTGGGGATCCCCCAAATGCACCCCAGTGGCGAGATCCATAAGCCTTGGCCAGTGTTTAATGCAGGTGTGGAGGAGGAGAGGGAGGTCAAGCGTGGCTCCAGGTCCCTGGGAGAAACGACGTCCAGATGGCCACAGACGGCCGCATCCTCAGAGACAGAGTGCTTGGGGTGCAGAGGGGGCGGGCAGGTTTGGAATAGCCCAGGTGCCTGAGCTGGCATCAGAGAGTTGTGAGCATGAGGCTGGAGCTTGTGGTCTGTGATGGAGCGGCCAGCTGGGATTCATTGTGGAGATGCAGGACAGTCTGTTGGTCACAGCACAAGCTGCAGTGTCTGCGAATATGGATTTAGACCCTCACTCCACGTGCTCCCTATGGGAACTTAGCTTGTTTTTAACCTCTCTTTTCTCCAAGCTTCTGATTTGTGAAGTGATGACAATAATGGAATCATTATGAAGGCTGATGTATGAGTTGACCCAGGTGTGTAGAACAAGGGCTGGAAGGAAGAAGTGCTCAGTTATGTCTAATGACAGCCAGCATTATATAATGCTCGTTCACACAATTCTAGCCAAAATCAACTCTCAAGTGTGCCTATTAGTTTTACTTGTGGGAGTTAAAGGCACAGACATGAAGAATTTGCACTGGGAGACAGAAATGAGTGAGAATAGCAAAAGGAAAAAGAGGAAACTGGGAACAACTCCACCATTTGGAGAGGAGATAGAATAAGAAACTTGAAGGGTAAAATGAGGCAGAACAGTGAAGGATACCAGAAGACCAGGCATAAGGGGTGGCTAGAGGGGGAGCATCATCAAAGGGGCTGGCCTCTGTCACGAGGGACTCTCATCTCAACCTCAAATGTTCTTTGACCTTTGACGAAGCGTTCATCAACTTTAATGCACATGCAAATCATCGGAACATCTTATAAATATGCAGATGCCAATTCAATTAGTCTAGGTTGTGGCCTGAGAGTCTTTCTGCATCTCTAATAAGCTCCCAGGAGAAGCTGATATTGCTGGTCTTCAGACCTCCCTATGAGGAGCAAGGATCTAATACTGGTGGTTGCTTTTTGTTATGCTCTGTTTTACCTTAATAAATAATAGAGCACCGATCACCCAAGCAGTACATCTTACTTCTGCATAAGCTGCTCATCTTTCTCTACCAGTAGGTAGGATCCCCAGAGGACTGTCCTTCTCTTTGTTCTCAGCTCAGGACCTACATCTAAGGAGCTCCCCCTTGGGCATGTTTCCCTCTCTGGGACAGTCAGCTCAGTCTTAAGACACACAGAACATATGCTGAACATGCTCTTAAAAACTGTTTTAGACTGAGCCATTACTAGGCTTCAGTTGTTAACCACAGAGCCTGAAATTCTTGGTCTCACGAAATGTAAACTGAATTTTAACATCCCAAGGGCTTCAGAGGTGGGAAAGTCAAGTATGTGCATTGTGCTTTTTAACTCTGTTCCCAAGGTCTCTACACTGTGCACCAGCTACATGGCCAGGTACTAGATTCTTGGCAGGAATTAAATTATGAATGTAAAAGTCATAAAGAGAAATATATACATGGCTTCTCTTGCACTTAAACTTAACATTTGAAAGTTGCATCGGTTTCCAAATTCCACCTTGTGGTGGATCAATTGCATCGTGGAATAATTTGCTCTCCTATGTGCTACAGGCTGTTGCTTTCAGGGCAAGCCTGTATAGATTTGTCCACTGCCTCTTGCAGGGACACCCAAGTTTTAGATGCCTGATGCATCCTCATCACAGATGGGAGGCTAGGAGTGGACTTGGTGATGGGAATGGGAGTGAAGAGGTAATTTCTTGTCCCTGGAGCTCTAGAGAAGGACAAAGTCAGAGTCTGACATCCATCTTCATGAAACCCTCCTAAAGAAGAGCAGTGGGTCCAAGACACCCACTGTTCCCTCATTTTGTCATGGATATAATTAATCATGTCCTAAGGAAAAGAAAACTAGATCCCACTTATTTTAAATTTGTGTAGTTAAAATCCACATAAATCCTCATACCACAGACTTAAATTGTATTCCAGGGGTATAAATATGAAGTGCTGTGAAATATAATATCTTCTACAGCAAAATCTTCTCAAACGTTCTCATTTTTATGTTCTACGATGGTACAATCACTCACTGTTCCTCCGTTGACTTTTCACATCTGGGTGTTTTACTGAAAATCATGTCTAATTTGTCCTATCTCTAGCAACTGGAGAAATGAAGGGAAGGCAGAGCCCTGAATAAAAAATAAAATGACAACAAGAAGTGAATTCAAGCTGCAGGATTTTGACCATGTGTTATGTCATTTCCATTCTCAACAACCAAAGCCCAAACTGGGCCAGTGCTGATGCTTAAGGGGGAGGAGGAGAGGTGGATTAGGGACACCCAGATGACAGTCGCTCATCCTAAATGTTCTGAACTTGGGCCGAGAGGAAGCCCTCTCTGGTGCTGCCTCTGTTTCCCTAGTGACCTGTGGGCTTCACTTCTCATCCACACAGCACCCTGGACTCTGTCTACCCAACCTGATTTCCATGATCATGGATGGGATCCTGCCTTGTAAGATAAAGAAAGCATATAAATGTTACGTTGTGCAGTCAAAATTTGAGAGAAAATCATGTTTCTGTCTTTCCTTCTTTTTATAATAAGGTTTCCATTTTTTTAATAATTTTTTTTTTTTTTGGTTGCATTGGGTCTTTGCTGCTGCACACAGGCTTTCTCTAGTTGCGGCGAGTGGAGACTACTCTTAGTTGCAGTGCACAGTCTTCTCATTGCGGTAGCTTCTCTTGTTGAAGAGCACGGGCTCTAGGTGCTCAGGCTTCAGTAGTTGTGGCACACGGACTCAGTAGTTGTGGCTCGAGGGCTCCAGAGTCAAGGCTCAGTAGTTGTGGATTGCAGGCCCAGCTGCTCTGTGGCATGTGGGATCTTCCCGGACCAGGGCTCAAACCCACTTCCCCTGCATTGGCAGGTGGACTCTCAACCACTGTGCCACCAGGGAAGCCCCTCTGTCTTTCCTTCTGGTTTCCACCTCCTCTCCATCCTCTGCCTCCACTCCTATTACCTCTGTTTACTTCTCAGTCCACAGCTGGCTTTACTCCATCGCGGTACTGAAATGGCTCCCAGCAAAGTCACTGATGCCTTACGGCGACCTTTCAGCCCTATCTTGCTGGGTCTTGGGTATCACTGACACTGCCCACCACCCCTTGCTTCTCAGAGTTCTCTGCTCCATTCCCTCTGGGACACATCATTCCCCACTCTCCTTTGTGTCTTCCGACCATTTTAACTTGGCTTCCCTTTGAACCCCTCTTCTGCCCGTGAAATTAAGTGTTGGTACTTCCCAAGGTTCTGTCTTCCCTTCTCTATTTACTCAACATGCTTACTCTGGGTAATTCCACCTGCTTTTCAAAGCTCAAAACTAAAACCCATGTGCCGACCCTACACATGTGCCTGCAGTTACGACCTCTCTTCTGGGCTTCAGATTTTTTATCTGATTGGTTGATGACACTCACTCCACTTGGATAAAACACAGGCTTCTCCAACTTGAAATGTCTACAACGGAGCCCATCTCCTTTCTTCTCCTGAATTCTTCACAAACTGTGACTCTGCCCTAACTAGTCACTCCAGTTAGCAGTCTGTGGAGCATCCTGAACTGATCTTTTAACTTACCCTATATCCAGCCAACAAATAAATCTCACCAGTTTTACCTCTCATATATTGATTGCATTTTCCCCTCCACCCTCCCTTACTCTTCAGTGTCTTGGCCTCTGCAAAAGCCTCATCAGCTGGGTTCTGCTGTCACTCAAGCACTGTCCCACACAACTGTTTTCTGCACTGAGGTCAGCTGCCTGGCAGATCTGACCAGATCCAACACCTGTGCTTGTCACCTTCTAAATTATGATCTAGCATTGACCTTTTGCTCATTAAAGGGAAGATCCAACTCTTTAACCTAGTCAGGGACTACATTTCCAGCACTACCCATAACTTCCCCTCAGTACTTTACTCACATATACTATTCACCTTGTTGCCAAACCCAGGGTCATATCAAAGCATTTCACAGTGGACTTGTAAGGAGACTAGCTAGTCAGATAGATGCTGGCCACAGGCTGATGCAGGGTCCTGGCGGCACCATCCCATGCCAGCTGTTAACCCTTCATGCTGCACGGTGGAAGGGCAGTCCTGGAGAGGGGCTAGGGTAATGGGGGACATCGAAGGTCCAGAGCAGAAGACATTTACCACCTGTACTTAGGTATTTCATTATCTTGGTGTAACCATACTTGTGCACACTAGCTGAGCCTAACCTCACTCACCCACCTTTTCAAGTTACTCCTTCTACACTCAGATGACTCTTAGAAATCTTCATATTTCAGCCCAGCTGTACTATCACCCTCAGTCTCAGTTTGTATGTCACTTTCTCAGAAGAGAGTCACACCTCCTCCCATCACCAACAAATATGTGGTACAGCCTCCTTGCTAGTGTTTCTCAGAGCACTTGCTCTTTCCTTTCTGTCCTTACTATAATTGGAATTATACTTTAAATACAATTTTTATTTTTCTGTCTATCTCACTACACTACAAGTTTGATGAGAGCAGGACATAGACAGTCATCCACCATAGGATGTACTCCTCATATGTGAGCATGATTTGTAAAACAATCAAACACTAATCATATTTCAAGAATAAAAGCATAATACTTGAAGAGTTTAGGATGCTGGAAACCTCAGAGGCAGTGCCTTGTCCAGGCTTGGCATACACTGCATATGTGATCTTGAAATAATCTCTTCAAAACTTCCAGATCTACAGTAAAAATGCTTACCTTACCTTCCTCGCAGGATTGATGTGGGTATCAAGTGGAATTTGGACTCTAAAAGTGATTTGTATAATGTAAAATGAGACCTAATTTTAAGGCATCATCATTAAAATACATTGAAGAATAGTGTTGGACTTTTTTTTTAAACATCTTTATTGGAGTATAATTGCTTTACAATGGTGTGTTAGTTTCTGCTTTATAACAAAGTGAATCAGTTATACATATACACATGTTTTCATATCTCTTCCCTCTTGCGTCTCTCTCCCTCCCATCCTCCCTATCCCACCTCTCTAGGTGGTCACAAAGCACCGAGCTGATCTCCGTGTGCTGTGCGGCTGCTTCCCACTAGCTATCTATTTTATGTTTGGTCGTGTATATATGTCCATGCCACTCTCTCATTTTGTCACAGCTTACCCTTAGACTTTTATTTTTATATCCTTTTAAGTGTCCCTTAAAAGAATCAACAACAGAATAATTTAATTATGCTCTAACATTGATCAATAATATATTGAAGAATAGTGCTGGCCTTTTAACAGGAATGTGCTATTGAGAGTTTCATTAACTGCACTTTGAAGAATACAGCTTTTGGATTAAAGGAAGCT